>NC_092087.1:71956737-72244237 GCF_045679555.1 Salvelinus alpinus | reverse complement strand
GCAAGGCCTATCCCTCCATTTATGAAGTAAACATCCAACGAGCAAGGCCTATTCCTCCATTTATGAAGTAAACATCCAACGAGCAAGGCCTATTCCTCCATTTATGAAGTAAACATCCAACGAGCAAGGCCTATTCCTCCATTTATGAATGTCCAACTATTCAATTTTTTCAGTCATCCAATGGTTGCCAGTAAAAATTCACATTTCTGGTCCACCATCCACTCTATAATTCATCTTCCTTAGTGTCCACTGTGAGGAGCTGAGTGACCCTAAAGGTCAACATTTCCAATGTATGACAAATGGAACGGGTCATTTAAGAGGTGGACGGGGGAGGGAATAAAAGAGTGAAAGGGAATTTGTAGCTACCAGACTGGACAGCAACCCCTTCTATAGGCTATATTTGGTTCTCCCACCGCCCCCCCCCCCATCTAGTCTGAAGGCCACTTGAGAAATTCAAAGCGATGCCGAGCCGCATAAAGGCAGTGGATTGAGAGGCCCGCTTAATGTCTGTCCACAATGTATACCCCCCCACACACACATATACACACACACCAAAGACCCCGAACCCCTTTTCCCGTAATCCCATGAATCCCTGGCCAGTCCTCCAGAGCCTGAAAGAGCGAGCCTGACACGAGCCTCTGACTTCCCCCCTGTCCCCCTCCCTAACCCCCTTATACTTCCTTTGTCCCCCCCTGAGGGACCAGGAGTGAGTGTGGGGCCCGCCGACCGGGCTGGGGCAGGCAGGTGTTGAGGCAGCTCCATGGGATGGAGTGGTGGGAGAGAGGGTGTGCGAGTTGGGGGTCTGGTATTCCGTCTGTCATGCCAACCTGATGGCCTGGGCATAACACACACACACACACACACACACACACCCTTGTTTGTCACTGTGGCCGCTGACATGACAGCCCACAGGCGGAGCAACGGCAACTGTAACCAGGATTATGTATTGCTCTAAATGCATTAAGGAGGGTCGATGTCAGGAGGACTGGAGGAGGGACACACCCAACACAACCTGCTTGCTTCTTTTATCTGGTTCTCCGCCTCCCATTCCTCAGGCATCAAGGGCTCAACTCACCGCCACCGCAGGAATGACAGGAGATAGACTTTATAATAATGTCAAGGATAGTTGACTTGCTATTCCAGGAGTATTGGGTGAAGATGAAGGTCAGCTGATAAGTCACAGTTTTAGTACTAAATACGGTAGCAATAAAGCACATGTTAACTTGTAACAAGTTACAAAGTTAGGACAGCAAACAGTTCCTCACATAAAAAGACAGGTAAGTAGACACCCTTCATGAGTGCGCATGCAACAGAGAGAGTCTGTAACACAACTAGAGGTCGACTGATTAATCGGAATGGCCGATTTCAAGTTTTCATAACAATCGGAAATCGGTATTTTTGGACACCGATTTGTCCGATAATAAAAAATTAAAAAATAAACGTATTTATTTTTTACACCTTTATTTAATCTTTATTTAACTAGGCAAGTCAGAACACATTCTTATTTTCAATGACGGCCTAGCAACAGTGGGTTAACTGCCTCGTTCAGGGGCAGAACGACAGATTTTTACCTTGTCAGCTCGGGGGATTCAATCTTGCAACCTTACAGTTAACTAGTCCAACGCTCTAACCACCTGATTACATTGCACTCCACGAGGAGCCTGCCTGTTACGCGAATACAGTAGAAGCCAAGGTAAGTTGCTAGCTAGCATTAAACTTATCTTATAAAAAACAATCAATCAATCAATCATAATCACTAGTTAACTACACATGGTTGATGATATTACTAGTTTATCTAGCGTGTCCTGCGTTGCATATAATCGATGCGGTGCGTATCGTTGCTCCAATGTGTACCTAACCATAAACATCAATGCCTTTCTTAAAATCAATAGACAGAAGTATATATTTTTAAACCTGCATATTTAGCTAAAAGAAATCCAGGTTAGCAGGCAATATTAACCAGGTGAAATTGTGTCACTTCTCTGTGACACAATTTGTGTATATGTATATGTGTATATGCAATTTGTGTATATGCAACAGTTTGGGCCACCTAATTTGCCAGAATTTTACGTAATTATGACATAACATTGAAGGTTGTGCAATGTAACAGGAATATTTAGACTTATGGATGCCACCCGTTAGATAAAATAAGGAACGGTTCCGTATTTCACTGAAAGAATAAACGTCTTGTTTTCGAGATGATAGTTTCCGGATTCAACCATATTAATGACCTAAGGCTCGTATTTCTGTGTTATTATGTTATAACTAAGTCTATGATTTGATAGAGCAGCCTGACTGAGTGGTGGTAGGCAGCAGCAGGCTCGTAAGCATTCATTCAAACAGCACTTTCCTGCGTTTTGCCAGAAGCTCTTCGCTGTGCTTCAAGCCTATCAACTCCCGAGATTAGGCTGGTGTAACCGATGTGAAATGGCTAGCTAGTTAGCGGGGTGCGCACTAATAGCGTTTCAAACGTCACTCGCTCTGAGACTTGGAGTAGTTATTCCCCTTGCTCTGCATGGGTAACGCTGCTTCGAGGGTGGCTGTTGTCGTTGTGTTCCTGGTTCGAGCACAGGTAGGAGCGAGGAGAGCGATGGAAGCTATACTGTTACACTGGCAATACTAAAGTGCCTATAAGAACATCCAATAGTCAAAGGTTAATGAAATACAAATGGTATAGAGAGAAATAGTCCTATAATTCCTATAATAACCACAACCTAAAACTTCTTACCAAGGAATATTGAAGACTCATGTTAAAAGGAACCACCAGCTTTCATATGTTCTCATGTTCTGAGTAAGGAACTTAAACGTTAGCTTTCTTACATGGCACATATTGCACTTTTACTTTCTTCTCCAACACTTTGTTTTTGCATTATTTAAACCAAATTGAACATGTTTCATTATTTATTTGAGGCTAAATAGATTTTATTGATGTATTATATTAAGTTAAAATAAGTGTTCATTCTGTATTGTTGTAATTGTCATTATTACAAATAAATGTGTTTTTTTTTAATCGGCATCTGCCTTTTTTTGGTACTCCAATAATCGGTATCGGCGTTGAAAAATCATAATCGGTCGACATATAAACACAACGACAATACATACCTTGTCGAACAGAGATTTCCATTGCTGAGATAGGGAAAGAGGAAAGGAGCGGGGAGGGAAAGAGAGAGAGAAAAGAGGAAAGAAAAGGTTTCAGAGAGAAAGGTGCCATTTAACAGATAGACACACCTGTCATTAAGGAGTGATGTCAGCAGGTAGCCTACAAGAACTTTCCTTCATTCAATGAATCAATATAATTGAACAATTGAAGACATCATCAATTATGTATGGTAGTAGCCATGCTACGCCTGCTCAGTTAGCTGTAATGAACACATATAGTCAATGGATTGTTGACCGTGATGATATAATGACAGTGGTCTATGTATGAGTCTATGAAGCTGTCTGAGAATGGTCGCTGGCATAATAATATTCATAGCTTACAACCATAACACAGTATGATATCATGCTGACATAACATAGGCTAATGATAGGCCATCATTGTAAATAAAAATGTGTTATTATTTGAATTGTCTAGTTAAATAAAAAAGATTCGCTACTGTAGAATACACCGTGGGAAAAACGTGCCTTTAATGTGATCTTCTGTATTAGGATGAAATTGAAAAACGCTGATGACAATATGAATATGGCTCAAGACTTACGTCCTCTGGGGCCACGGGAAGAACATCGATACTCTCCAGCACTTCTATCTCGTCTCCCTCCGCGTTCGCCGCCACTGCTGGAGAGGAATGCACCGGCACGTCCCGAGACGCGTCCGGCATCGTCAGGCTGCGGCTGCCCCTCTACTCAATGCACTACTGGGCAATTCAATATTAAATCCTTACCGACAAAACAATATCCATTCTCTGCTATTTGAGCCACATTACACACATAATCCATATTTGAGAAATCACCAAGCGAGACTAATCAACGCAGGTGTCTCAAACACAATTGGGCATTCTTATTTCAACCCTGGTCCTTTGCGGCTATTTAGAAAAATAAATTAGCCCACAAAATAACATCTATCCTCCGTTTGTTCACAAGCTCATTGAAGAGAAAATATATATTTAATAGATCCACGCACAGAGCAAAAGTTGAGTGCCGAGTTGGGTGTCCGTGGAGTGCGCATCTGCGTCTCGCCACTCCGAGCGACAGTGTGTGTGTAACAACTGAATTGGGGGTGTGTGGCCACCAAGTCCTTCTCCTATTTCATACGACAGCCCACCTGCACCTCAGTCCAGCTCTCTGTAGACAGACACGGCATTTTTCACTGTCAAAGTACTGACATCTCATTGGGACGGACAGGCAGGCAACTATCAAAGTTGACAGCAGTGAATGTTCATTCCAATGTGACTCACCTGAAAATGAAATAGAATAGAGGTGTGTGTGGCAATAATTAAAGAAATGGGCTGCTCACTTCAATAGTGAATAAGAGAAGACGTCATAGTGTATTACAAGGCAATAGGCATAGTTGGAACACCCCTCAGCATAAAACAGCTTATAATGCTACTCAGTCTACTGCGCAAAAAGCAGCATGGGTAGCCTAAATGTCATGGCAGTCCGTCACGGAACACTGACTAAAAAGATGTCTAGTCGACCGTCCAAAAGGCGCGCAAGTGTAAATTCAGGTGCGTCATTGTACCCTCGCAGTTGTTTACAGCGACGCAGCTCGGCCAGCTGCCCAACCCCGCTGTGTCTCAGTCAGCAGCCTCTAGGAACACACTGACTCCGCTCCCGGAGTTGGATCGGGACCAGCCGGCACTCTGGCACTGTTCAAGCCGGTAGGCAAGCAGGCAAGCACCTTCGGCTCCGTTGCACTGCGTGTGCCTCCGGCGCAGAGAAAGATGGATTTTTGGCTGCGAGGTGAGAACACCACCCACACCCACAGAAGGCTTCGAGGAACCCCGGTTCACACCAGCTGGCTCTCACTCTGTTACTTTATCACGTTATGTCATCAGATAGACAGTGCGCGCATGTGACTCAGTGAGTAGACTTGGCTGAAGAGGATCCAAATTCAACACTCTCACAAATGTGGGTGTGGGTTATTAAAATACACAAAATAGTATTCAGACAGTGGAAGTGCCTGATCCAGATCTAATTCAAAGACGGACAATTCTATCCTGTAATATTTCCATCCAACATTCACTGAAAGGGTGGTGATTTCAATCATGAAGCATAGCACCTACTGATCTACTATGATAGTCAGTTTAGGACACTTATGGTACCAAGTACCAAACACTGTTTAACTTTTCTTTTCACCTTCCTTCCTCTCTGTATCTGGGTGGTAAAGTGGGTTGAGGTTCGGAGGAGGGTAATAAGGGCCTGTAAATTCCAGGTTGCGTTTTAGGGTCATAAACAAACACTCCCCTGCAGGCCTGCAATGACAATCAGCAAAATGGATGGGTCTTCCATTCCAGAGGACCACCTACCCATTATCTATAATCACTTTAAACAAACCATTCATTTAAGATCAACCTGTGTGTTTTGTGTTGTTTGTGTGCACATGCATGTGCTTGTGCACTTGTGTGAGTGTAAGTTATGTGTGTAAGTTATTTTGTGGCTGTGGGGTGCAGCTGCTTTTGAGTGGGCTGGTAGCACTGTAAAGAGATTGTATCTCTCTCACAAAACTTCCCCATGCTATTCGATAGTATTACCATGGAAACAATATGGCCATAGGTTATTTTTAACCTTATGGGTCTTGTGACACCTACACAGCACTTTTGGATGAAACTGCAGCCTACAATGTTTTAACAGCGAAATACTATACTACCAGTCCTCAACTGGCCTCAAAACGCTTCCTCCGAGAGAGAGCTAAGCTGTTGGTATGCCATCTGCAGTCAGCTGTGCAATTACCATGTGTGAGATCACAATTAAACTCATCTCATCACCCAGAACCAAATCTCAACTACTCTATAAGTATACTGAATGTGGGGTCTCCATTTCTAATGACTTTTCCTATTACTTTAGCCTAACACTGCTGTGGTTTCCATTCAAACTTCTACTTAGATCATGCTCACTTGAGTATCACCGTCCGATAGCCTTGGCTTAACTAACCCATGAGCAAAGCATTCCAATCCACTGCTGGTTGCACATACTGAAATCTATGCAATTTGGCCAGTCAGTTAGAGACACTTACTCATAATATGTTACTCATTATGAGTTACAGCGACACTTGGAGACACTCAGAGCATCAACATCCCCCATATCACCAGTGAGTGACTCAAACCATTGGCCCGCCTGTAGCGCACCCCAACACGGGAGAGGAATCGCCAATTTAAATGATCTAATTGGGTGAAGCGTTCACATGTCAACTTTCACAGGTCAACTGCTGGTGGCGTCAGCTCTGAAAGTAGAACAGCCCACGGAACAGAAGAGAGAGAGAGCGCAGAGGAACTGAGGCGAACCGCGGGAAAAACACCTGCACTGTGAGAGGAATGCTTATCAACTCTGTCTCAGAATGTTAGTAGGGCTGTCTGCGTAGGTGTTAACTGGTGGAAACAGGTCAAAATGACCTGCTCGACACACATGTACTCACTCACACATACACACTGTTAAGGATCTGCGTTCCATGTATTTGCGTCTCTCTCTCTCTCACACACACACACACACACATAGAGAGAGAGAGAAAAACAGACCAATCAGTTAGGCCCTAGGGAATAATCTTCATGGCTAAAAAGGCAATTTTATGCAGTCTGGTGGGGATCCTTAGAGAGAGACTAGTTACAGCTCATCCCTGAGGGAGCCGACTGCGCCCTGAATATTGTTATTAGGTAGCATAGTGGTTAGAGCGTTGGACAAGTAACCCGAAAGGTCGCTGGATGGAATACCCGCGCTGACAAGGTAAAAATCTGTCGTCCTGCCCCTGAACAAGGCAGTTAACCAACTGTTCATAGGCAGTCATTGAAAATAAGAATTTGTTCTTAACTGACTTGCCTAGTTAAATAAAGGTACAATTATTATTTTTTAAATGTGGTGGTGTGCTGTCTGTAGACATTGGAACCATTATTTTGATAATACTGCCTCCATGTGTCCACAGGCAGACCTACAGTTACTACATCACATTACCTCATCCTTCACGTGAACTTTGGGAGCAAGAATCAGGGAGAATGACATCACTGGCTGCCTCCTTCCCTACCACTCAGTAGGACCTTCCTTGACCAATGTAGTGAGGACCTGAAATTAAGAGAACATTCAGCAGCGTGTTGGCATTACCTCAAAACGACAACAAATACTCTGAAGCCAAAATCATACCGATCACTTCTGCAGATGACTTGCATAACGTGCTCGGAGGAAGGCACTGTTCCGAAAACATTGGCCATACCCAATAAATCATTGGAAGCATATATATTATGCGACTTTCTTTATTTAAATGTACCTCTCCATTTGTCAGCACCTCTGACTATTTGGGTGTGCATTAACTGCTGCTTTTTATTTTAAAAATGATCCCAAATGCAATAAAACATTCTTGACACATGATTAAAGTAGATTTATTTATTATAAACATTGGAAAGGCAAACATGAAACACAATTGTCCTAATATTCTGGGAGTTGGGGGTGCTGGATAACATTTGGAAAATTGGAATAATACAATTGAGAAGAATGTTGGCTTCATAATAACAGTATACGTGATATTATAACAATATTGGAGGATGATCAGAAAAAGCAAAGCATGCAAATACAGCTCCTGCAAATACAATAACTGTACAGCCTCACATACACACATAGCAAGCACACACAATGACATGCATGCCCAACACACACAATTTGATTTGACATGCACGCCCAACACACACACCACCTGGGTGGTCCATACCCATACAGGAAGCCATGGGTGGGCCACAGAGGCTACTTCTGCCTTACTGAGTTCTAGGGGTAAGGCGCAGACACCCAACAAGTATCATCCCATACGGAACATCCATTGATTGAACATGGGCTGATTCAGCCTTACACATTTGTAAGTGTGCCACCAAGCTTCTGACCCTGGAAGTCAAACTAAAGAACAGCCTTCTTTTAATAACAGTAGAACAGCCTTTACTGAACTGGTATGAGAAAATTTGAAAATACTAAATAAATGATGGCAAGCTAATGCCTTTATAGCATTGAATGTGGCTTTGTTGTACCATTATAGCGTCAGCTTTTGAACTTCATAATGTCCCGTTTGTTCAAGGGAAAACAAATATACAAGCAGTTATATATACATTATTTACACATTGTTTCAGTGTTTGGTTTAAAGCATATATTTTTGTGTATGGTATTGGTTATTTTGCGTACTCATTTCACTACCCTTACTTCAACTGCTTAAGATGGAATTGTTTCCCCATTTCAATCCACACAGGTAACCAAAAAAATGGATATTTTGCACGAAGAGAAGAAATCACTAGCTTCATCAGTAGTAGTAATCACATTTTCAATATAAATATTATATATAGCCATACTTTGAGTACAGACTTGCAGAAACCAAAATAAAGAACAATAGCAGTCATTTTCTTGTGAAATCTCTAGGTATAAAACTAAATAACGTTTGCTTTTTCCCCCCTCATCACATAGGGGACATACTGGATCTTTTATGATCTTAGAGAGATATTTATTGGGAAAGGGTGCAAGGTTTAGCCTGGTCCCAGATCTGTTTGTGCTGTCCTGCCATCTCCTATTGCCTATGGGGCAGATCTTATGTTGAATTTTCACTTAGTCATGTATTGATGTCAATGCGAGACTAAGTGGAAATTCAACTTAACTGGAAGCTAGGATTCACTCCATACACCATAGTAGTTGGCAAAACAGCACAAACAGATTTGGGTACAAGTCTCACAAAGGTTGGGTTTGCATGGTGATGTTGGTGGGTGGATCACCGTTGTTTGAGCAGCACTCTGTACATGGCGAAGCCCAGCACGGCGAACATGGTGGCTCCCACGCTCACTCTCAACCAGAAGGTGGAGCTCTTCAGGTCAGCCTGTGTCACATGTCTGAGAAGAGAGAGGAGAGATACACAGAGAGAGAGAGAGAGGATCCAGCGACAGAAAGAGTGCGAGAGAAATAAACAGAGTGAGTGTGAGAGCACATTAGGTCAGAGTTGGCAGAGACAACAATATGTAATGCTTTTACATAACCTCTCTGCTTACACAGATGATCACGATACATGCTACAGTGCATTCGGAAAGTATTCAGACCCCTTCCATTTTTCCACATTTTGTAACATTACAGCCTTATTCTAAAATGTATTTTAAAAATCCTCATCAATCATCAATCCAGGTTTTTTTAAAACATTTTTGCAAATGTATATTTAAAAAGAAAACAGATTCCTTATTTACGTAAGTATTCAGACCCTTTGCTATGAGACTTGAAATTGAGCTCAGGTGCATCTTGTTTCCATTGATCATCCTTGAGATGTTTCTACAACTTGGAGTCCACCTGTGGTAAATTCAATTGATTGGACATGATTTGGAAAGGCACACACCTGTCTATATAAAAAGGTCCCAAAGTTGAAAGTGCATGACACGAGGTCGAAGGAAATGTTCGTAGAGCTCCGAGACAGGATTGTGTCGAGGCACAGATCTGGGGAAGGGTACCAAAGAATGTCCAAGAACACAGTGGCCTCCATCATTCTTAAATGGAAGAAGTTTGGAACCACCAAGACTCTTCCTAGTGCTGGCCGCCCGGACAAACTGAGCAATCGGTGGAGAAGGGCCTTGGTCAGGGAGGTGACCAAGAACCCGATGGTCACTCTGACAGAATTCCATAGTTCCTCTGTGGAGAAGGACAGACGGAAGGACAATCACCTATGCAGCACTCCCCCTATCAGGCCTTTATGGAAGAGTGGCCAGACGGAAGCGACTCCTCAGTAAAAGGCACGACAGCCCGCTTGAAGTTTTCCTAAAGGACTCTCAGACCATGAGAAACAAGATTCTCTGGTCGGATGAAACCAATATTGAACTATTTGGCCTGAATGCCAAGCGTCACGTCTGGAGGAAACCTGGCACCATCTCTACGGTGAAGCATTGTAGGTGGCAGTGGCAGGGACTGGGAGACTAGTCAGGTTCGAGGCAAAGATGAACGGAGCAAAGTAAAGAGAGATCCTTGATGAAAACCTGCTCCAGAGTGCTCAGGATCTCAGACTGGGGCGAAAGTTCGCCTTCCAACAGGACAACAACCCTAAGCACACAGCCAAGACAACGCAAGAGTGGCTTCGGGACAAGTCCCTGAATATCCTTGAGTGGCCCAGCCAGAGCCCAGACTTGAACCCAATCAAACATATCTGGAAAGACCTGAAAATAGCTGTGCAGCGACACTTCCCATCCAACCTGACAGAGCTTGAGAGGATCTGCAGAGAAGAATGGGAGAAACTCCCCAAAAATAGGTGCGCCAAGCTTGCAGTGTCATACCCAAGAATAATCAAGTCTGTAATTGTTGCCAAAGGTGCTTCAACAAAGTACTGAGTAAAGGGTCTGAATATTTATGTAAATGTTATATTTCAGTTAGATTTTTTTAAACATTTGCAAAAAATTTAAACAACCTGTTTTTGCTTTGTTATTATGGGGTAACGTGTGTAGATTGGTGCAGGGAAAAAACAATTTAATCAATTTTAGAATAAGGCTGTAACGTAACAAAATAGGAAAGAGTCAAGGGGTCTGAATACTTTCTGAATGCACTGTATGTAGGAATTCACTCAAAACAGTGTGGCTTTGAACCTCCGTACAGTTCTATGTACTAATCACAACTAAAGCTGCCAAAAGATGAACGTCCAACAGGATGAACAGATGAGACACTAGAAATATGCATTATTAGACTACATATGCATTATTCATTAATGAAGAGGAACATAACGAACAAGATTGGAATAGAACAAGATGGTTAAACAAGTGCCGAATGACGAAGAGAGAGGATCAAGGAACTCAGAATCAGGGAAAGTTTGGGTGAGACAAAAGAATAAGAGTGAGACGTCATGAAGATTTACATGAAAACAAACAGTGGTTTATGACAATCCACAGCACAAAATCCACATGAGAAAAACGCCCAAACTGCAAAACAGGGTCAAAACAGAGGCGATGAAAATCAAATGAAGAAGAAGAGAAGGAAGAATAACGTAAAGGAGGATTGTGAAACAGAAGAGTTGGAAGGTCTCTGAAAGAGTAAGGACCTGCTGAGAATGGCGGTGTAGAGCTTGGCCTTCACCGTCTGCACCAGCTCCGAGTTGATGAAGTTCTGCAGGTGGCAGAAGGTGCACCTGTTACAGGTACACATACAGCGCAGCCGAGCATGACTAAGGAGAGAGGTGCACCCACACACACACACGTGCAAAGACACACATACACAAGCACAAAGAAGAAGAGAGTTAGAACAAAGACCGATGCCACCAGAAAGGTTTCAGCTCTTTGGTCCATAGAGCTCATCTGTTACGGGGTTAAAAACCAAGAACACCCACCCAGGAAGAGAGGAGGATAATTGTCTAATTAAACACTGGGAGAGCATGACCACAAGTCTGATCCATTGTAGTCTTCACCTCACACTGTTGGGGTTAGTAAATCTCCCAAATAGCCCCTTTGGATCAATTTGGATAATTTTCAACATTGTTAAAATGTCCTTATTCCACCAGAGATAGAGGTTCATAGATTAAATAAAAATGCACTCGATTAAGTATGTGATACATTGATGCTGTCCCCCATGTGTTGGCTATGCTTCTGAGGAGTACAGTTCAGATGAGTCCAGTCCACCATGACAGAGGTGATCAGTGTGGACAACAGCCTGACAGGGAGAGTAGTGGGAGAAGGGGCACGCAAGGGCAGTAAACGTACAGTAGCAGCTAACGGCAAATTGAATCCTTTAACCACCACGTCTAACCAAGATGGTGGACACTGTTCACCCCAAGAGTTCAGAGTCTCTATATTTCAATGTGAAGTGGCACCAATTTGGGAAGTGAGGGATGAGGTAGAATTGAACAGCTAAGGGGCAGTTTTGGGGCTTGAGGTGGGGTTTTGGGGCAATAGGTTTTACAGCATGAGATGGGGTCTTAAATATTTAAAAGTATTTATTCTTGGGATTGTGGAGAGGATTTAAGGGCTTAAGGTAGAGCTTTAGGGTTTGAGCGAGGGATGTTAAGGTTCGACATGGGGCCTAATACAACAGAGTGACCCACTACCCACGGGTGCATGGCCATGGTGGCGAGTTTGGTGTAGATGTCTTTGCAGGGTGCGTCTGCCGTGTTGCAGGTGAAGGCCTGCGGAGGGGGCATCTTGTGCTTCCTACAGAACTCCAGAGGGGTGAGGGCGTATAGCTGCTTGGTCTCCTGGAGGTCCGACTTGGCTGCGATCATCATGCACGGCGTCTTGGTGTCCATGAAGTACTGCTGCAAAAGGCAGAGGGATATTGTTATTGGACACTGTTGTATTCCATTCAGCAATATACTTTTTAAAAAGACAATGAAAAGAGGTAAACGCTCCAGAGAAGAACATATTGGTAATAATATGGTAATAACAGATGGTTTCCGCTTTAAAAACATTTACTTTAATTCAGTGGTACTGTAGTTTAGAATAGTATTGGGTAGCCATCTTGAAATACTAAATAGACAAACAGGGATAGTAGAAGGACTGGTTGTAAACGGCACATACCTTGAAGACTCTGGCGCAGTACTCGAAGGAGTGGGGGTTGCTGGCATCGTACAGCAGACACACAATGTCACAAGCCAGGTCAGCGTCCGAGAGGACGTCAAAGTCTGGGAAGACCTCATGGAGCTGAGGGAGAGTAGAGGAAACAAAATGGAAGAAGGTAATGAACACACAGAAACACAGACAACTTTTAGACTGAAAAGCTGTGGACAAATAAACACCATCGAGTCGATTAAGAGTAAGTCAAAACAGACGACTCACCAGTAGGTATTTCTCCTGACCATACACATACGCAGTGCTGATAGCATAGTAGGACATATGCTCTTCACTAACGATGTTTTGACGCTGAGAGAAAAAAGGAGGGGGAAAAATGACTTCAAACATACAAAGTTTACCAATACCAAGAGGGATTCCAAAAAGTTTTAAACAGGCAGTAGACTGAAGTATTTGGAGTTGCGCGGAGTTGTTCAAATGTTGCTTCCGTCCAAGGAAGTTTTCCTTGCCACGACTTACAACTTACTCTTTGAGGGAATGAATTAATGTTGACACTGACCGTGAGGTTTCTTCCAAGGAAGGCTTGCAGGAAGCCACTCTTGCCACTGCCGCTGTCCCCGAAGACGTTACAGCGAAACACACTGCGCTGAGTCTGCTTCTTCTGCAGGTCAATCTTCTTGTCCCTCGTCACTGTAGAACGGAGAGGACACACACACTCTGTTAAGTTTATACAGCAAATGAACGTATATGAATGAATGCTATATATGCTTTGGATGTCTTTAGTCCTGTGCAGAATGTGGTTTCAGTAAGAGTAACCTCGTCCCTGCTCTCTAGATAGAGAAGTTAACACAACATGAAGTTCTAACACACAATGTTTACAGGTTGGCTGTAGACTAGAGCTTACAGCTAACTTTGGTATAAGTCATCTTCGTCTTCTATACTGTTAACTCAAATACGACAAGGTTCCAATTTAACAACATTTACTCAACCATATTAGCGCAATACATGACTTCCATTGCACTCAGGCCAGGTTCATCTACAACGAGACTCCTGCGCAGGCGCACTAATAACACCGTAATATATACACTGTCCCACATTCAGAGCCATATCTATAGGTCTCTGCTCATATCTAATCTAGCGGTCGTCTCAGTTGCCATGCCAACGGGTTGTCCTCCCACCTGTGATGGCCGCTGCCTGGGACTCCTGCTCAGAGATGATGGAGTAACCAAGGTAACCCAGGTACTCCAGGCAGCGCTGGACATCCAGGTAGGTGGTCAACCTGAGCACAGGGAAACACAGAGGAGTGAATGGAAACTGTCATACACTGTAAGAAACACTGTCTTGGGGGTTCATTCAGACTTCCATAGTTTAGATAAATGCACAAAGTGTATTGTTTGTTTAACACAGCAGTACATCTCTCGTGTGTGTGTTTGTGTGTGTCTGTCTGTGTCTGTACAGGTGTGATAAGGACCAATTGGAATCCACGCTTCAAGATTGTTTTGATCACACGGACTGGGACATGTTCCGGGTAGCCTCAAGAGAATAATATTGATATATACGCTGATTCGGTGAGTGAGTTTATAAGAAAGTGCATAGGAGATACTGTACCGCTGTGACTATTAAAACCTACCCTAACCAGAAACCGTGGATAGATGGCGGCATTCGTGCAAAACTGAAAGCGCGAACCACCGCATTTAACCATGGAAAGTGGTCTGGGAATATGGCCGAATACAAACAGTGTAGTTATTCCCACCGCAAGGCAATCAAACAAGCAAAATGTCAGTATAGAGACAAAGTGGAGTAGCAATTCAACAGCTCAGACACAAGACGAATGTGGCAGGGTCTACAGACAATCACGGACTACAAAAAGAAAACCAGCCACGTCACGGATACCGATGTCTTGCTTCCAGACAAACTGAACAACTTCTTTGCCCGCTTTGAGGATAATACAGTGCCACCAACGCGGCCTGCTACAAAGGACTGTGAGCTCTCCTTCTCCGTGGCCGACGTGAGTAAGACATTTAAACGTGTTAACCCTCACAAGGCTGCCGGCCCAGACGGCATTCCTAGCTGCGTCCTCAGAGCATGCACAGACCAGCTGGCTGGTTTGTTTACGGACTGTGGTGGAATTACTGTAATCAAAAGGACTTTTAGATTTCTTCAAAACAATCAAACTTTATTATTCAATTATTGCCTTAACGGAGCTGGTAGGTAACGCACAGCCCTCAACCGCAAGGCTCTCCAGAGGGTAGTGCGGTATGCACAACGCATCACCGGGGGCAAACTACCTGCCCTCCAGGACACCTACAGCACCCGATGTCACAGGAAGGCCAAAAAGATCATCAAAGACAACAACCACCCGAGCCAATGCCTGTTCACCCCGCTACCATCCAGAATGCGAGATCAGTACAGGTGCATCAAAGCTGGGGCCGAGAGACTGAAAAACAGCTTCTATCTCAAGGCCATCAGACTGTTAAACAGCCATCACTAACACAGAGCGGCTGCTGCCTACATACATACTTTAATAAATGGATAACTAGCCAGTTTAATAATGCCACTTTAATAATGTTTACATATCTTGCATGACTCATCTCATATGTATATACTGTATTATATACCATATCTTGCCTATGCTGCTCGGTCATCGCTCATCGATATATTTATATGTATATATTCTTATTCCATTCCTTTACTTAGATTCTTGTGTATTAGGTAGTTGTTCGATATTGCTGCATTGTCGGAACTAGTAGCACAAGCATTTTGCTACACTCGCAATAACATCTGCTAACCATGTGTATGTGACCAATAAAATTTTATTTGAGTGCGTATCTGTCTGTCTGTGCGTTTTCAGGTCTGTCTGTCTGTCTGTCTGTCTCTGTATAGATGCCTGTATGTGTGTGTCTGTATAGATGCCTGTCTGTATAGATGCCTGTCTGTGTGTGTGTCTGTATAGATGCCTGTCTGTGTGTGTGTCTGTGCGTGCGCTGGTAACCTACGTCCACTGGGACAGGTAGCCCTGGTAGGTGATCCAGCCTTTGTTGTTGGTGCACACCGTGTTGTTGACGTCGGGACCCCAGGGCATGTAGGGGAACACGTCAAACAGGTCCTTCAGCTCCTCTGGGGACAGGGCACAGTCCCGGTCCTGAAAAACACACACCTCACGGGTCATTGGCATCTAGAACATAAGGACACGCACTAGCTTGACCACTCGATTTATGGTTCATTCACTGCCAGCAGGGTTAAGAAACGGTTTGACTTTTGTTAGTCTGAAATGTTGGCTCCAATCGGATGGTATCATTTACCACAGGAAAGGTCAATACCTTGTCATGTTTGTCGAAGACACTCTGGAGGAAGAGGTAGGCATTGTGATTCAGCTCGGTGGTGCAATCTGGAGGTATTTTCAACCTGGAGGTACAGTAGAGGTGGGGAACACACACACAGACACACCACAACAGTCAGATGGAGAATCCTGGAAAAATTACGAGATAAATGAGAACACAGATTAAATTATGGCGTCCTCAATGGACGCTCTGCAGGGGGGAGAGAGAGAGAGACTTGTGGGTAATTGAGGTCAGAGCCAGAAGGGGGATGGATGTTAATCCTGACTGTACTGGGGCTTAGTGGCCCATCTCAATCTGAAGGAAGGGAGGCAGACATCTTTTGTTGTACTGGGTGAAGCCGAAGTGTATTTCTGCATGGGAATCAATGTTGATATTTATTATTACTTATTGGAAGTCTCTAAGGCTCAGATCGTCCTTGAGAAAGACAAAGGCAATAAAAGCATGATGAACTAAGCACACGGAACGGTCAATATCTGTGCCTGTGGGTAGAGGTAAAGACATGCACAGTAATAGGTAGGCCTGGTAATTGCCACGATACAATATTACCACGATACAGATTGCGATTCGATACTGTGTTTTTATTGTGCGATTTGATTTTCCAAACATACTGCTCACCATATGTTTGCTGCAGAGGGACAAGAGAAAACAAGTTTGATCAGTCATTGAAATAAAAGCGCTGAAAAATTGTCTCCCTATTTAAAAAGAAGATTGAGAACAAGCTATGAAGGAAAAATACTGGAGTTTTGGTGCAGGTACAGGCAACTAGCGTAAAAATAATATTTTACGATATTGTCAAAACGATACAATATTTCATCAATAATAACATACCGATATGAAACTGTATTGATTTCCCCCACATCACTAATATGGGAAATAGTTTGTTGGTATGGGTGTAGAAGCAGACAGTACACCCTGGAGGAACAGGTTGTAGTGGACGTGTAGAAACAGGCAGCACACCCTGGAGGAACAGGTTGTAGTGGACGTGTAGAAACAGGCAGCACACTCACGTGAGTGGGAACAGGTTGTAGTGGACGTGTAGAAACAGGCAGCACACTCACGTGAGTGGGAACAGGTTGTAGTGGACGTGTAGAAACAGGCAGCACACTCACGTGAGTGGGAACAGGTTGTAGTGGACGTGTAGAAACAGGCAGCACACTCACGTGAGTGGGAACAGGTTGTAGTGGACGTGTAGAAACAGGCAGCACACTCACGTGAGTGGGAACAGGTTGTAGTGGACGTGTAGAAACAGGCAGCACACTCACGTGAGTGGGAACAGGTTGTAGTGGGACGTGTAGAAACAGGCAGCACACTCACGTGAGTGGGAACAGGTAGTCCTGGTGGAGTTCCAGGTCGTCGTCGTAGCCAAACCTCCTGAGGACCGTCCAGGTGGTCTCATGTCTCCCCCTCTGGATGAAGAGGGTGTGGAGGAACAGGAACCCTGAGGACCACCACCATGATATAGGTCAACTACAGTGTGTGTGTGTTCGGAATGTGGAATATGGGGACATTATTCAAACATACCCCAACATGCTCAAACATGGTGCTTCAGAAAGGTGTGACTAGTTTGATAAGAAATGCAGGACTGAGATGTCAAAGAAACAGAAAATTACACACATTTGGATCAACAGGAAGTTCATTGTCTTCGCTCCCTCCCTTTGTCAATAGAGCATACCTTTGAGAGTGAGGCCGTTGTCACACACACCGTCGATCACATTCTTCCTCACAACGTTCTTCACATCCTCCAGAGCCTGAGACGCCAGTGGGGCATTAAAGCATGTCCTCTGCACACGCACACACACGCACACACACTGAAATAACTATTTGAACCCTTCACCTGAATGGAAAAGGGCTAGTGAACTTGTTAGTGCACTTGTTCTGCTGTAGGAGTCAGAGTCACAGAGTTGAAAACTCACCTGAAAGAAGTTGAGCTCATTATCATTGAGAATCCCATCGTTGTCCAGGTCTGATACCTTGAAGATGCGAGTCAGCGCTTTGATACAAGCGGGCTTCATCTGGGAATCAAGTCCAATCAACAGTCTAATGACACAGTTGGCCTCAAAGTAAATGTGAGACTTTATGAACAATTTTTATTCTGTAACATTCTGTCAACAGGGCATCTTCACTCTTTACCCGTTTCTCCTCTGGACAGTATAAAGGGCCAGTGGGGTGCAGGACAGCCTTTTGGGCGTAGTAAAACAACTCAGATATGTTCTTCAGGTTCTTTGCTGAACACTAAAAGAAAAAAAATATGGAAATACAGAAAGAAGAGCATACAAAATATGAATTTCATTCATCCTGAAGTAATATTAACCAACATTTCAAAAACAACAACGCGTTTGCTGTGCAGAACTAAAATACCTAAATACTTAAAGCTGGAATCTTTAAAAGTGTGAAAACAGCCACGTCCATTTGGGATATTACAACAACAAAGAAGTTACTGCAAACAACGAACACTGCAAGCTGCTCGACGCACCTCACCTCCGTTTCGTCCACAAAACAATAACAAAGGTGCTGAGATGCGGATTCCATCTTTAAGCTGTGCACGGCAAACTCCCTCTCTTTCCACTAGATGGGTCAGGAAAGTGAGAGTTGTTTACAGTAGAGTATAGTAGTGTTCAAGATCGGTCTCCATAGTGACCTGGCTGGCTGGGGCCTGGGAGGATCTACCAGCCGGGGATTGGTCTGAGAGATAAGCCAATACTAATTAGACAGTCTGTGAAACATGGAGAAGTTAGCAGCCAAGCTGAACTGTGGACATGCTTCTATGGCTAGCTGGGTGGAGGAGAGCCATGGGGGTCAAACTCCAGGCTTGATTGGATCAGTTTGATTGTCAAGTCTGTTTTCTTGAATTGACAATCAAACGTATCCATAGTACACCTCTTGGACGAGGAGCACACACGCGCACGCAACCTGTCTATTAGGCCTAATATTTCTAAAAAAATGCATGTACACTCACATACCGACTTGAGCAAGCTATAGAAATCCCTTAGCAATAACTGCATTAAGAGTCTAGACTGAAACCAATACCAAACTGACCCGTGCGTCACGCTAAGCACATGATTGACCCATGGAATTCCCACCATGAGAAAAATAGCATGAAGCGCGTCTGGGTGAAGGTCCTACTCATAAATAATGCCTAACATAGGTTCTATAGCCTAAGTGCATATACAGTAAACAAGCACAACATATAGTCTTAGTGTATATAGTGTTTGTATGGACTCACTGTCACCCTGCATGATGACGGTAAAAGCTACATAGATAGAGAATGTAAATCTGGGACCAGCTTTAAACCCTACAGATTTAGATTTACAACATGTAACATTTGTAAGCTGTATAAGCAGCACACCAAAAGCTGTATAGGCTGTAGAAGGACTGCTACAATATGAGCACCACCCCTGCTATACATCTTTAATAGATACTAGAACTGTTCAAGCCACTCTTTAAACAGTACATTGATTTATCTTCAATGCAGCCCCTGTGCTACATCTGAAGGTGTTTCACTCCTCTGTAAAAGCGATAAGTGCAGTGGTGTGAAGTACTTAAGTAAAAATAAAGTACTACTTAAGTCGTTTTCTTGGGTTATCTGTACTTTACTATTTATATTTTTTTACTACTTTTACTACTACATTCCGAAGGAAAACAACGTACAGTTGAAGTCGGAGGTTTACATACACCTTAGCCAAATACATTTAAACTCAGTTTCACAATTCCTGACATTTAATCCTAGTAAAAATTCCCTGTCTTAGGTCAGTTAAGATCACCACTTTATTTTAAGAATGTGAAAGTCAGAATAATAGTAGAGAGAATGATTTATTTCAGCTTTATTTTCTTTCATCACATTCCCAGTGGGGCAGAAGTTTACATACACTCAATTAGTATTTGGTAGCATTGTCTTTAAATTGTTTAACTTGGGCCAAATGTTTCAGGTAGCCTTCCACAAGTTTCCACAAGTTTCCAAGGGTGAATTTTATCCCATTCCTCCTGACAGAGCTGGTGTAACTGAGTCAGGTTTGTAGGCCTCTTTGCTCACACATGCTTTTTCATTTCTGCCCACAAATTTTCTATAGGATTGAGGTCAGGGCCTTGTGATGGCCACTCCAATACCTTGACTTTGTTGTCCATTTTGCCACAACGCATGCTTGGGGTCATTGTCCATTTGGAAGACCCATTTGCGACCAAGCTTTAACTTCCTGACTGATGTCTTGAGATGTTGCTTCAATATATCCACATCATTTTCCTACCTCATGATGCCATTTATTTTGTGAAGTGCACCAGTCCCTCCTACAGCAAAGCACCCCCACAACATGATGCTGCCACCCCCGTGCTTCACGTTTGGGATGGTGTTCTTCGACTTGCAAGCCTCCCCCTTTTTCCTCCAAACATAACAATGGTCATTATGGCCAAACAGTTCTATTTTTGTTTCATCAGACCAGAGGACATTTCTCCAAAAAGTACGATCTTTGTCCCCATGTGCAGTTGCAAACCGTAGTCTGGCTTTTTTGTGGCGGTTTTGGAGCAGTGGCTTCTTCCTTGCTGAGCGGCCTTTCAGGTTATGTCGATATAAGACTAATTTTACTGTGGATAAAGATACATTTGTACCTGTTTCCTCCAGCATCTTCACTGGGTCCTTTGCTGTTGTCCTGGGATTGATTCAGCACTTTTCTGACCAAAGTATGTTCATCTCTAGGGCGTCTCCTATGCGTCTCCTTCCTGAGCGGTATGACTACTGTGTGGTCCCATGGTGTTTATACTTGCGTACTATTGTTTGTACAGATGAACGTTGTACCTTCAGGCATTTGGAAATTGCTCCCAAGGATGAACCAGACTTGTGGAGGTCTATAATTGTTTTATGAGGTCTTGGCTGATATCTTTTGATTTTCCCATAATGTCAAGCAATGAGGCACTGCGTTTGAAGGTAGGCCCTGAAATACATCCACAGGTACACCTCCAATTGACTCAAATTATGTCAATTAGCCTATCAGAAGCTTCTAAAGCCATGACATAATTTTCTGGAAAGCTGTTTAAAGGCACAGTCAACTTAGTGTATGTAAACTTCTGACCCACTGGAATTGTGATACAGTGAAATAATCTGTCTGTAAACAATTGTTGGAAAAATTACTTGTGTCATGCACAAAGTAGATGTCCTAACCGACTTGCCAAACTATAGTTTGTTAACAAGAAATTTGTGGAGTGGTTGAAAAACGAATTTTAATGACTCGAACCATGTAAACTTCCGACTTCAACTGTACTGTTTACTCCATACATTTTCCATGACACCCAAAAGTACTCGTTACATTTTGAATGCTTAGCAGGACAGGAAAATTGTCTAATTCACACACTAATACCTGGTCATCCTGACAGCCCCTAATCTGGCGGACTCACTAAACAAACATTCTTTGTTAATCAATGATGTCTTAGTGTTGGACTGTGCCTCTGGCTATCCGTAAATTAAGAAAACAAGAAAATGGTGCCATCTGGTTTGCTTAATATAAGGAATTAGAAATTATTTCAAATTTTTACTTTTGATAATCAAATATATTTAAAACGAAAATCTTTTAGATTTTTACTCAAGTAGTATTTTACTGGGTGACTTTCACTTTTACTTGAGTCATTTTCTATGAAGGCATCTTTACTTTTACTCAAGTATAACAATTGGGTACTTTTTCCACCACTGGATAAGTATACATGATAAGTGTGCATGATAAATGATAAGTGTGCATGATAAGTGTACATAAAGTGTAAATGCTGGTAAATCTAAATGGGCTGAGTACAGTGGTTGCTCCACTAAAAGTTTTGTGATTTTGCTGCACGACTTAGAGGTAATTTGTGGTTTAGTACGGTACCCTGCGTCACTACTTCATTGCTCCAGACCAGCGCAAGGGGGAGTTAGAGCACTGATTGTGCTTTTGGGTCCCAAGGCGCTACTGTGTCTCTGTAGTACTGTAGCCTACTCCTGACCGGTCATGTTGTACAGCGCCTTAGTGGCGCAGTGGTCTAAGACACCGCATTGCGGTTGTTGCTACAGATGCTGGTTCAATACCCGTGCCAGCCTCGACTGGGAGATTCATGAGATGACTGTAGGTTTTTGGTTTCTCTCCCTCTAAAAACATAAATAATTCTAAATAACAAACGTGCTTTATTTACAAATTTGTAACAATGTCTCACCCCATGTTTAAGAATGGCCTTTCCCCCCCCCCCCCCCCTCACTCATTTGAAAATGAAATAATCTCCAAAATAGTTGTTTTTTAAACTAAGCGATTATCATTATTATTAATTTAGAATGATATAAAAGCCCCTTGGATATTCTCACAGATATATTATTAACAGGACAATATATACTGGTCATGGCTCCCAAGTGGCGCACAATGGGATTGCCTTGCAGTTCTCCAGCTGTATCCACTGAAAGTGCGAGAGGTTCAAGGCACAAGGGCAGGGGGCACGGGATGAACCGCAGAGCCACGCATAGAAGACGGACCTAGCCCATGGGGAAGGGAGGAGGAGGAAGGGGGGGTGGGGGGTGGACCCTCAACCCGCCCCACTGGGTAGCACAGAGCAACACCTTAAGGGGTATTGCACTAATAATGGCGCTGACTAGGGAAACGTTCCCGCTGTTCTTAGTGCCAGTCTGCACATTCAAACTAAAACAATGTAACTAATAATGTGTGAAAAATGCCACTTAGATATGAATTTGGAGGGCAGATTTTAAATATGAAAGCATTAGACCTCTCACTAAAGGCATCACTCAAAAGTTATACTTAAATCCAAACTGGATTTAACGAAAGATTACATGAAAAACACACATTTGTAAATCCCGAACTTTAAAAGTAATTGGAAAGGTAGATAGGAATTATTTGTGACATTGTGGTTACAATAAAGAATGTAAACAAGATGTAGTGTTTTTATTTACAGTAGTGTTGGATAGCTGGTGGCATTTTGAAAAACAGGTTTTCAAACACTTGTAGCCTATTAGCAGGATAAGACTCTTTATAGCCCTGCTACTGTAGGTGAAAGTCACACCTTTCCAGTACTCCTCACCCTGCATCAAACTCCACCCTTAACACAGTTACCATTCAAAAATGAGCTGTTTATCTATAAAAAAAATAAAAAATAAAAAGGCATTACGACGAAAGAGAACAGACGAAATGGACATCGTTTTCATCAAGCCAGCTTCTTTCTATGGTGCTACCCAAAATGTATATAACCTATCAATGTGTAGGCATACCGTGTAATAAAATTAATAATTAAATAAAGGTTAAATTAAAATTGTGTACTAAAAAGTGAATGTGGTTTTGCAGAAAGGGACAAAGGGCTGGACAACTGGCCACACCAAAAAAAAACATGGTTGCCAAGAAAGTGGTTAGTTTTGCTAGATTCTTAAAATGCATACGCAGCATTTGTTTGTTGGAGTCGCGGTACCAATCTGCCGATCTGATGAAGGTGCACATGGATCAGATTCAAACTTTGAAGACCGAGATCGAGTCATTGAAGACAGACCAGCAGAAAGAGAAACATTATCGGAGGGCAGAGATACGGGCGACAGCTGATGCATTGGTCCAGAGTCAGGCGGCATTGGCGGAGAGTCAGGCAGAGAATGACGCGTTGAAGAGGGCGAGGAACGAGATGGAGTCACAATCCATGCCAGGCACACCTGTGAGCTCTGGAACTCCACCTCCGACAGGCAGAGTCAACATACCTGGCGGGTTCATCAGATTGTCGGTTCACCCTGACATTTCTATTCCTCTTCTGACAACAGAACTTGACCAACTGCTCACCAGGCACAGCAAGGGCCGTCCGGACCGTTCTGCTGTTCTGCTATAGCCTAATAAACAAACGCAGGTGGCTTATATCTTCTAAATGTTTTAAATGCTTTATTATCCAAATGTAAAAGCATATACTGTACAGCACAGTATTTCTTCATCAGCATCTTTATGCTATCGTTAATAAAATGATAAAAATACTCTTTCAAAATGCCGATGTTTATTTAGTTATGGGTCCATAACGAATTACTATGGGAATAAATATTACAAAAATATTGGAATAAAGTTGTCTAATGAAGGTAAACAAATTGTTGCTTACTAGAAAATACTCTTTCAAACACACACGGTCACGTTGTACAGCGCCATTATGGCTATTAGCAGGTAGCTGGACAATAGACTTGCCTAGGAGGGTAGGGGGAGAATTCTATCGTCAAATGTATTTCTTAGTTAGGTTGGCTGTATCACAACCGGCCGTGATTGGTAGCAATTTCAGTTTAATCCACTAGAAAAGACAAAACAAATAACACAACAAAAAGTATTATTTGTATTATTATGTATCACATCCAACCGTGATTGGGAGTCCCATAGGGCGGCGCACGATTGGCCTAGCGTTTCTCTCCCTCTAAAAACAGAAATAAATGTTTGTCTTTACAAATATTATTTTGTCCTTTATTCAGATTACAATCGCTCACTTTCATTTTTTTTGAAAATTAAATAACCTCCAAAATATCGTTATATATTATCAAGTTGATGGCAAAGTCATATAGCCCGGCACCTAGATAAAGCTGGGTGACTCACTCATTCATGGCTTTGGATCAAAATAAATAACTACCAACACGCTTTCTGATAGTCTTTAATAAAGAAATGTTTTGGTTATCCTGACCTGGACACCATGTACAGTAATATAATAGTCCATTATGGACTATTAGCAGGACAATATACCGTTACCAACACCTCTCTGTGTTGGTGGCGCAGCTGTCTAAGACACTGCATCACAAAATGCTGTTAGTGTGACCTTTATTTAACTCGGCAAGTCAGTTAAGAACAAATTCTTATTTACAAGAACAGCTTTCTCCTTCCTCCCCGTCGGGGAATTGAACCCCGGTCTCCCACGCGCCCACACGACACAGAGATTCTTTAGCTAAATAGCCCAGTACTGTAGCCGACCGTCACGTTGTACAAAGCCATATTTTCCATTCCATCCTAATGGAAACCCAGAGGGTTTTTCGTTTTTATTGGAATAGAAACACCATAGTATTAATCAAATTTATTTAGCAAAATGTATTAAAATCAGTCCCATATGCCATGTTCTTACAAAAAAAGGGGTTGAATTCTCTAATACAGCCACTATTGAAGGCTATCAAATGCTTCTCAAAGATGCCCACTGGTGGTCAAACTAGCACTAACTAGCATTAATGGTACCAGTGGTTAAATAACGTGCGATAGAATTCTGCGGCACCATGCAAGCTGTGCTGCAGTACGCTGCAACTTTTAAAGGACAAACCACTGTAGGTCAGTGGCTTTTAGTCAGCAGCCTCTATGCAATATCTGGCGATGCATCACTACTCTGGGTAGTAAAGTCACAGTGCTACAACACAGTGGGTGACTCAGTACAGAAGCCCTCTGGCAGTCTCACCTCCACACATGTCTCTATCTCAGTGTACTGGTTCATGACGGGCAGGATGGTCTCCATGCTGCTGTGTTCCACCAGGTCAGACTTGTTCCCGACCAGGATGACAGGAACCCTATAGGGGGAGGGGGGGGGGTGCAATTGTAGTGTGTGATAGTTTTGTATTCTGGTGAAGTCTTTCTTGGAAAATAAATATTTCTGATCTCAATTGCACTTCTTAGAAATAATATTATCAAGTGGTGGGCCTGCATGCATGAAGCTAGGCCCACCATGACTTGTTGTACTTCTAGACTGCTGTTCTACTGAGAAAATGTGTACATTTACTGAAATGACTCGTTGTGAAAAGCATGGACTTGTGTCTATGACTCGTGCCCATCTCTTTCAAAACTTTAGGAAAGCATCCATGCATAGATCATATATTTAGGAGAAAACACATTCATGTAACTTCATGTAGAGTGCCTTTTACAGTGACCAAGTTGGGTGAACCCTGCTAGTGGTTAAGTATTGCAACACACATACCACATTGGATACCCACTACTACACTGCAACCCCCATACTCTTCATGTCATAGGTCATTAAGACGATAGCGTTACCATTGCAAAGCTCATGCAGGAACTGGGCTACATACGAACCACAACTAAACCTAGACTGTATCCCTCACCTGCTGTCCTTGTCTGTATTGTCATTTATAAGTGGAATCCAATGGCTGGTCACCTAAAAGAAAACAAGATGGTGAAGATACAAAAAGCAAACATGAGTGTGAACTGGCTGATATCAAAACATAAATGTGCATACAGTACTTCAAGAATACACAAATAAAATTAAATAGCCTAGGCTATGTCAAGTACTATGACTAAACTCACCTTCTCAATGGACTTCTTGTTGTTGACGGCGTACACTATGCAAATCACATTGGCCTGTAAAGGGAGCGACAACCATTACAATCTGGACTCGGCAGTACTCTCAAATCTCTACACACATCTTTCTACAATACTGGACATTGATTCTAATATTACCTTTGATATCTCTGAAGACAACTGCTCATCTGTTTGTTCCGCCTCTGTGCATGTTAAAACATGCAGTTCGTGAACAACAGGACAGTATTAGTGTAGTAGTTCAGTGTACATGGCTTGAATGTACAATAACATGCTTACCCATGGTTTGCATAATACAACAGAGATAAGGTACACATTATATAACTACACTGTTAGTACAGTTACAGTACCTGAGTAGTCTACTATGTGTGTAGGAACTCTCTCTGGGGTGACGTCTGCCGGTATGGTGATCTCTTCAGCCCGGTAGGGCACCTGTTACAAGGAACCAACCAAGGATGACCATCATAAAGAAACACCAATGGGATACTCAAAACGTACATTCTACATAAGGTCGGAAGTTTACATAAACTAGTTTTAATGACTCCAACCTAAGTGTTTCAACCACTCCACAAATTTCTTGTCAAAAAACTATAGGTTTTGGCAAGTTGGATGACAAGCATGACACAAGTTAACAATTGTTTACAGACAGATTATTTCACTGTATCACAATTCCAGTGGGTCAGAAGTTTACATACTCTAGGTTGACTGTGCCTTTAAACAGATTGGAAAATTCCAGAAAATAATGTCATGGCTTTAGAAGCTTCTGATAGGCTAATTGACATCATTTGAGTCAATTGGAGGTGTACCTGTGGATGTATTTCAAGGCCTACCTTCAAACTAAGTGCCTCTTTGCTTGACATCATGGGAAAATCAAAAGAAATCAGCCTAGACCTCAGGAAAAAAATGTGTAGACCTCCACAAGTCTGGTTCATCCTTGGGAGCAATTTCCAAACGCCTGAAGGTACCACGTTCATCTGTACAAACAATAGTACGCAAGTATAAACACCATGGTACCATGCAGCCGTCATACGGCTCAGGAAGGAGACGCATTCTGTCTCCTAGAGATGAACGTAATTTGGTGCGAAAAGTGCAAATCAATCCCAGAAAAACAGCAAAGTACCTTGTGAAGATGCTGGAGGAAACAGGTACAAAAGTATCTATATCTACAGTAAAACGAGTCGTATAACGACATAACCTGAAAGGCCGCTCAGCAAGGAAGAAGCCACTGCTCCAAAACCACCATAAAAAAGCCAGACTACGGTTTGCAACTGCACATGGGGACAAACATCATACTTTTTGGAGAAATGTCCTCTGGTCTGATAAAAACAAACATAGAACTGTTTGGCCATAATGACTATTGTTATGTTTGGAGGAAAAAGGGGGAGGCTTGCAAGCCGAAGAACACCATCCCAAACGTGAAGCAAGGGGGTGGCAGCATCATGTTGTGGTGGTGCTTTGCTGCAGGAGGGACTGGTGCACTTCACAAAATAGATGGCATCATGAGGGAGAAAAATTATGTGGATATATTGAAGCAACATCTCAAGACATCAGTCAGGAAGTTAAAGCTTGGTCGCAAATGGGTCTTCCAAATGGACAATGACCCCAAGCATACTTCCAAATTTGTGACAAAATGGCTTAAGGACAACAAAGTCAAGGTATTGGGAGTGGCCATTAGAAAGCCCTGACCTCAATCCCATAGAAAATGTGTGGGCAGAACTGAAAAAGCGTGTGCGAGCAAGGAGGCCTACAAACCTGACTCAGTTACACCAGCTCTGTCAGGAGGAATGGGACAAAATTCACCCAGCGTATTGTGGGAAGCTTGTGGAAGGCTACCTGAAACATTTGACCCAAGTTAAACAATTTAAAGGCAATGCTACCAAATACTAATTCAGTGTATGTAAACTTCTGACCCACTGGGAATGTGATGAAAGAAATAAAAGTTTAAATAAATCATTCTCTCTACTATTATTCTGACATTTCACATTCATAAAATAAAAGTGGTGATCCTAACTGACCTAAGACAGGGAATTTTTACTAGGATTAAATGTCAGGAATTGTGAAAAACTGAGTTTAAATGTATTTGGCTAAGGTGTAAGTAAACTTCCAACTTCAACTGTAGGTAATGCATGTATTATAACTGTTTATTAGTACTACTGCTGATCATCAAGACATGCGTCTCCCACGGGGAGTTAACAGTCTACCCGATACAATTCAAAGCACTCTCAGTTTGAGAAAAGTGCTTCATAGGCTGAATAGACATTATTCAATCTATTTACTAAACACAGAGAGGTTCCAGGAAGCTTCTTTACGTACCACTTGTGGGAACTCCTCGCTGACCAGCGACATGATCAGGGAAGTCTTCCCCACCTTGGCTGTCGGAAAAAAAGACAAAGAGGGTGTCATACTGGCTCAGTGTCACACCTGGCAATGAGACTCTTCTCCATTCTAGAATTGACAGAGGGAGAGGCAATTTGCTCAGCCTCACTTTCTATTGCATTGTTATGTGTACGTAAAGTAACTGTTTTAGAATTGCAGCCTGTCATGCATTGTTTCTCTGTACATTTCAAACATCATAGATGGCAAGCCTCTATGCTTTGTACAAATTGGCAGTCTGTCTGGTGCTTCACACACACACACACACACACACACACACACCCACACCCACGGTGAGATAGTGATGCTGCTGCAGTGAAATATTCTATCCCTGGTCTCCTACACCAAGTTGCCTCCCAAATCTAAGACATGAGCATTGGCTCTAAGCCCATTCGTGGCCAGACAGAGCTACTTGACAGCTTACTAAATCACAATAGGGCTTTGCTTTAGAAGGGAATTGAATTTGGCAAATGTGAAACATAGAGCCCTGGGTTGCTGTATAAACAAAACAGTGCATTCGGAAAGTATTCAGACCCCTTGAATTTTTCCACATTGTTACAAAAATTTCTTAAATTGTTTCCCCCCCTCACATAATACCCAATACCCCATAATGACAAAGCAAAAACAGGTTAATAAATGTTAGCAAATTTATTACAAATAAAAAAATGACATCACATTTACATAAGTATTCCGAACCTTTACTCAGTACTTTGTTGAAGCACCTTTGGCAGCGACTACAGCCTCAAGTCTTCTTGGGTATGACGCTACAAGCTTGGCACACTTGTATTTGGGGAATTTCTCAAATTCTTCTCTGCAGATCCTCTCAAGCTCTGTCAGGTTGGATGGGGAGAGTTGCTGCACATCTATGTTCAGGTCTTTCCAGAGATATTCGATTGGGTTCAAGTCTGGGCTCTGGCTGGGTCACTCAAGGACATTCAGAGACTTGTCTCGAAGCCACTCCTGTGTGGTCTTGGCTGTGTGCTTAGGGTCGTTGTCCTTTTGGAAGGTGAACCATCGTCCCAGTCTGAGGTCTTGAGCACGTTTTCATCAAGGATCTCTCTGTACTTTGCTCCGGTCATTTTCGCCTCGATCCTGACTAGTCTCCCAGTCACTGACCGCTGAAAAACATCCCCACAGCATGATGCTTCCACTACCATGCTTCACCATAGGGATGGTGCATCCCTGACCAAGGTCTCCCTACCAAGGCCCTTCTCCCCCGATTGCTCAGTTTGGCCAGGCGGCCAGCTCTAGGAAGAGTCTTGGTGGTTCCAAACTTCTTCCATTTAAGAATGATGGAGGCCACTGTGTTCTTGGGGACCTTCAATGCTGCAGAAATGTTTTGGTACCTTTCCCCAGATCTGTGCCTCAACACAATCCTGTCTCAGAGCTCTACGGACAATTCCTTTGACCTCATGGCTTGGTTTTTGCTCTGATATGCACTGTCAACTGTGGGACCTCATATAGACAGGTGTGTGCTTTTCCAAATCATGTCCAATCAATTGCATTTAACACAGGCGGACTCCAATCAAATTGTAGCAACATCAAGGATAACCAATGGAAATAGGATGCACCTGAGCTCAATTTCGAGTCTCATAGCAAAAGGGTCTGAATAGTTATGTAAATAAGGTATGTTTTTTATTTTTATAAATTTGCAAACTTTTCTAAAAACCTGTTTTCATTTTGTCATTATAGGGTATTGTGTGGAGATTGCTGAGGATGAATATTATTTAATCAATTTTAGAATAAGGCTGTAACGTAACAAAATGTGGAAAAAGTCAAGGGGTCTTAATACTTTCCAAAGGCACTGTATAAGAAACCCTGTTATTAGAGAGAATCATACACTACATAGCCAAAAGTATGTGGACGCCTGCTTTTCGAACATATCATTCCAAAATCATGGGCATTAATATGGAATTGCTCCCCCCTCTGCTGCTATTAACAGCCTCCACTCTTTTGTGAATGCTTTCTACTAGATGTTGGAACATTGCTGCTGGGACTTGCTTCCATTCAGCCACAAGAGCATTAGTGTTCGATGTGGTTGAGGTCAGGGCTCTGTACAGGCCAGTCAAGTTCTTCCACATAGGGCCATATGTGGCCCGCGACCTGATTCAATAGGGCCCGCGGAATCATGCTCAGATCAAAGAATTTGCGATAGTAAAGTTTTGAAAAACATATTTTTTATTAAAATTAAAAGTCCAAGGAATACTCGCCTTTCTGTAATGATTTAACACCCATCGCTTTTGAACATGTATTTTGAAGGCACGTATAAATAACAACTGCACGAGGACAGACAGTGACTGACAGGCTGACACGTTACAAATAATAGCTAGCTAGAAATTGCGCAAAAATTTGTTTTTCAAAGAAAAGTAGACAATGAATGTAGGGTGTTTTTTGGTCTTTTTGCACATCAGATGTACAGCCTTGTCAAAGCCTTCAAGGGAAAATTAATCCTCCTGACCCGCCAAGTAGAAGCCAACAATCTCACCCACCTTCCTACACTACTAGTCTGTTCCCTATCAGATGACCAGCGGGTGAAGTATACATCGCTGCTACGTGCTTTGAACGGGGAGTTCGTCATTTTGGGGATTTCAAAGAGTTGTAAAATGACATGCTGTTGGTTTCCTCTCCTTTCACCTTCAATGTGGATAACGCTCCCACTGACCTGAAACTTGAGTTTACTGATCTTCAGTCTGATGCAGTGATTGGAGAACTATTCAAAACAATGTCACTAACGAGGTTATATGCATCTCGCTTAACAAAACTTTCCAAAGATTAGGAGTCATGCTCAGAAGATGTTTGTACTGTTTGGGTCAACCTATGCATGTGAACAGACATTTTCAGTGATGAAATATAACAAGTCAAGGCACAGATCACCTCTTACTGACTTTCACCTCTCTGCAATCCTGCGCAAAGCGACGTCAGAAACTATATCCGACTTCACTGCTCTAATCAATGCCCATCAGAGACTTCTCCCCTCACACTGAGTAGTTTAAATGTAATGTTGAGCTCTCACTTTCTTCTGTTTTTGTGAAAACCCGTTAACAAGAGTTCTGTCCGTGGTGCTGAATGCACAGTGTACTTTTCCCTCCGTGTAGTTCATTGCATGTTTAATAATGAAAATACCTACCAAAAGGAGAACATGAATGTGGTTCATTTCTGTGCATGTTAAAAAAGTTAAATAAGTAGCATGTCTGGGCGTGATTTACAGTAGATATATCTGTCAACAGTCATACATACACATGATGTATAATCCTGTAATATGATTCTGGCATGCAATGGAGAAAATATATTCTAATGTGGCCCTCCATAGAAAATAATTGCCCAGGCCTGGTCTAGAATGCAATTTTATGCTGTAGGGTTAAGATTCCCCTTCACTGGAAGGGGTCTAGCCCGAACCATAAAAACAGCCCCAGACCATTATTCCTCCGCCACAAAACTTTACAGTTGGCACTATGCATTCGGGCAGGTAGCGTTCTCCTGGCATCCGCCAAACCCAGGTTCGACCGTCGGACTGCCAGATGGTGAAGTGTGATTTATCACTCCAGAGAACGCGTTTCCACTGCTCCATAGTCCAATGGCGGCTAACTTTACACCAGTCCAGTCGACGCATGGCATTGCGCCTGGTGATCTTAGGTTTGGCTGCTCGGCCATGGAAACCCATTTCATGAAGCTCCCGACAAACAGTTATTGTGCTGACGTTGCTTCCAGAGGCAGTTTGGAACTCGGTAGTGAGTGTTGCAACTGAGGACAGACACTTTTTACGCGCTTCAGCGGTCCCATTCTGAGAGCTTGTGTGGCCTACCACCTTACGGCTGAGCCGTTGTTGCTCCTAGACGTTTCCACTTCACAATAACAGCACTAACAGTTGACCAGGGCAGCAATTTTACAAACTGACTTGTTGGAAAGATGGCATCCTATGACGGTGCCACATTGAAAGTCACTGAGCTCTTCAGTAAGGCCATTCTAATGCCAATATTTGTCTATGGAGATTGCATGGCTGTGTGCTTGATTTTATTCACCTGTCAGCAAAGGGTGTGGCTGAAATGGCCAAATACACTAATTTGAAGTGGTGTCCACATACACTACATGGCCAAAAGTATATTTAAAGTGGACAGGTGCTGCCTAGGTGAGTCAGAGTGAATGTTTTGAACACATTAACTAAAGCTGACATTTAGCTAGGGCAAACTTTATTTTTTATTTCACCTTTATTTAACAGGTAGGCCAGTTGAGAACAAGTTCTCATTTACAACTGCGACCCGGCCAAGATAAAGCAAAGCAGTGCGACAAAAACAACACAGAGTTACACATAAACGTACAGTCAATAACACAGTAGAAAAATCTATGTACAGTGTGTGCAAATGTAGAAGAGTAGGGAGGTAAGGCAATAAATTGGCCATAGAGGTGAAATAATTACAATTTAGCATTAACACTGGAGTGATAGATGTGCAAGTAGAGATACAGGGGTGCAAAAGAGCAAGAAGATAAATGATATGGGGATGAGGTAGTAGGGTGTGCTATTTACAGATTGGTTGTGTACAGGTACAGTGATCGGTAAGCTGCTCTGACAGCTGATGCTTAAAGTTAGTGAGGGAGATATAAGACTCCAGCTTCAGTGATTTTTGCAATTCATTCCAGTCATTGACAGCAGAGAACTGGAATGAAAGGCGGCCAAAGGGAGTGTTGACTTTAGGGATGACCAGTGAAATATACCTGCTGGAGCGCGTGCTACGGGTGGGTGCAGCTATGGTGACCAGTGAGCTGAGATAAGTCGGGGCTTTACCTGGCAAAGACTTATAATGACCTGGAGCCAGTGGGTTTGACGACGAATATGTAGTGAGGGCCAGCCAACGAGAGCATACAGGTCGCAGTGGTGGGTAGTATATGGGGCTTTGGTGACAAAAACGGATGGCACTGTGATAGACTACATCCAGTTTGCTGAGTAGAGTGTTGGAGGCTATTTTGTAAATGACATCTCCGAAGTCAAGGATCGGTAGGATAGTCAGTTTTGAGGGTATGTTTGGCAGCGTGAGTGAAGGAGGCTTTGTTGCGAAATAGGAAGCTGATTCTACATTGTTAAGATATCAAACTGCTTAGATAAAGGCAAACCATGCACTGATGACAAAAATGCAATGTGGACAGGCAGTTAGTCAACATCACAGCAGATGGTAAATAGCCAATGTCACTTGGGTCTAAACATCAAATTGTTTAGGATACTAGCTAGATAGCTATGTTATGACACTACTAGCTGAGTAGAGTGTAGTGTAGTTAACATCATGGTGTGTGTGTGTATGTGGTAGTGTAACGTTAGCTATAAAACTGGATGAACCTAGTGGCACACAGCTAGCTAGATAACGTTATTCCTCCGAGTCCTTTCATCAGCATCACGCACTCCTCCAGCTGGCTGTCATGCATGCAGGTTCGAGCTTGACAGTAAAACAGAACGACGGAGTAGACCAAAACAAATCCACTTACGCTCTCCCACCAGTAATATTCTGACGTCCTTCCGCATCTTCACCACTGTTGAAGACCAAATCTGCAAATGCGTTCATGAAATCATTTATTCTCTCGTGTGGTTGAATACAGCCAGCGTTCTGCTATGTGGCCTGGTTTACGTTTGCATTTTCCCAGTTGAGCTTCACCAACATAAACCTAACTGACGCTGCGTTCGAAGTAAATGCCCTGCACTGAATGATATTACCAAACGGGTCCTTTGAAAGAGTTAACCTCTCAGACATAAAGCGTAGCTGCTAATGTCGACATTTATATTATTAGTCATTCGTCTGCACACAAACTTGAATGTTACGACCGCGTGAAGCTAGCCTGAACATGAAATTACGACCCGCCTCCAACGAGGCGAGCGAGGGGACAAATATTGTGCAGCTACTATAACAACGCAAAACTCCATTCATTCTTTGGGTGAAATAAAAAAGCAACATAAAAAATATAGGTGATTGTCATTTTATTTTGACCTCTAATATGAATATTGTGCTAAATATATTAATGACTAAATATGCAATTTTATTTATCTCACTCATAAACAGACAACTCTTTATGTTGTCCCCATCCTCACATATCCTTATGACACGCAAGGAGGAAAGGACAAAGCATTGTTTACCTTCAGCCCAAACAGCCAGAACACTGGCCTCACTGGCTCTGTGAATCCCTCCTCCACACAATGCAGCAGAGTCTGACTGTCAGACAGGCTATAAAATGACAAGGTCCCATTCGTCACATCCAGAGCAAGTCTAATGATACTGGGGCAGCCATGTTTGATAAACTCCTCTATGTTATCGTGCCAGTAGCACAGCTTGTTCCTGCTCCACTCCAGGCACCAGGAGTTGGCTGTGCGACCCAGCTGATCTCCGCGGCCGATGCTGGGGTAGGAAACCCCGACGGCCCAGCCCACGCTCGCTGACGTATCTACATCCCAATAGTGGCAGCCTTCACTGAACTCCTGCTCCGCCATCCACTGGCTGATGTCAAAGCGGCCGTTTTGGCATGCGGAGGACGTCGTCTTGGTCACCACTCTGTGCTCTTTGGGTATGAAGGTCAGGCGCCTGTGGCCTAGGGCTGGGTTGAAGGTGAGCCAGGAGAAGCTGACCCCAGGCAGGGGATGGGGTGGAGGGGCAAAGCCTGCTGACAGACATGGCCAGATATGGACAAAATGTGAGATTGAAGTCATTAGATGAATGCAGTAAAGTTTATCAGCCTACTGTATCTGACCATGATGAAAAAATTACCTAATTGTCATACTTGAGTAAAAGTAAAGATACCTTAAAGGAAAATTCCACACAAAAACTATCTTTTGGTATTTGTTTCATTAGTTAATTGTTGACAAAGTCCCACAATGTTTGCTTGTCAGCAATCAAGTTTTCAAGATATGTAACTTTCAAAATACCAAAATCATCCCTGTATGATGCATTTTGCAAATACCAAAATGTTGTTTTTGGGTGGAGTGTTCCTTAATAATAGAAAATGACTGAAGTAAATGGGAAAGTCACCCAGTAAAATACTACTTGAGTAAAAGTCTAAAAGTATTTGGTTTTAAATATACTTAAGTATCTAAATTAATAGTAATTGCTAAAATATACTTAAGTATCAAAAGTAAAAGTATAAATCATGTCAAATTCTTTATATTAAGCCAACTAGACAGCACAATCTTCTTGTTTTTTTAAATTACGGATAGCCAGGGGCACACTCCAACGTCATTTACAAACGAAGCATTTGTGTTTAGTGAGTCCACCAGATCAGAGGCAGTAGGGATGACCTGGATTGTTTTCTTGATAAGTGTGTGAATTGGACCATTTTCCTGTCCTGCTAAGCATTCAAAAGATAACCAGTACTTTTGGGTGTCAGGGAAAATGTATGGAGTAAAAAGTACATTATTTTATTTAGGAATGTAGTGAAGTAAAAGTAAAAGTTGTCCAAAATATTAAAAGTGAAGTACAGATACCCCCCAAAACTACTTAAGTAGTACTTTAAAGTATTTGTATTCAAGTACTTTACACCACTGGTATCTGATGTACTCTAATGACACAGATGTCTTTGAATGGCTATACTGTATATAGGCTACCCCATCTAGTGGTTGATTGGTGAAAACAGCACATTATATTTACAATATTCAGTACAATATAAGGAGTAATATTCACATGAGACTCAAGAATAGGACAAATTCTACAGTCTACCTTCAGCCCTGTGTCTGTCATTTGAGGGAGGGGAGATGGGTAACTCCTGAACACGACCATCATGGGAGGCTGGGACATCAGGACACCTGTCATCAGTCACTTCTGAGCTTGTGTCATTTATAACAACAGGGTCCTCCATCTATATGACAAGATAACACAACACAGGAGCATGAAAATTTACTTTAAAAAATAAAATCTTTAAAAAATATGATCTTTAAAAAAGAAAACCAACTAAGGAGGAAGTTGTAGCCTACTGTAAATACTGTATCTGGAAAGTTTACCTGTTGCTGTTGAATAGTACTTCCCAGCTCAAATTGTCTGTTGATATCAGTCTGTTGTGAGTGTGAGGCCACACATTCTTCAGCTTTATCCTCTTTGAAGTCCTGACAATTATATAATGTAATATTATATAAAACAATTAAACTATTTCTACTATTTGATAACTACTATAAAGTTATATATAGTTGTGCACTTGTTTATGGTAAAATAATTAAAAGTGAATCCTCCAACCTGATTTATTCCTATTTAAAATTCCGTGTTATTATGTAGCGACGTTGATCGTGACAGGAGTCAATAAGCATACTCTGTTCATTAAAAAAACGTTTTAACTTACCGCTTCCATTTCATGTGCATTTGTAAATTCTTCAGTGGATACAAAACGTTTATGTTCATAGTGAACATTCACGATGTTACAAAGTGTAACATTTTTATGCAGTTTAAAACCTGGTCGAATTTTTCCTCTGCAATCGGGACAATCCTTCTTCGTCTTCGCTTGTCCACGTAGACAATCCTCTAAACATTTCATACAATAACTGTGGCCACAAGTTAAAGTCACTGGATCAGTGAAAATGTCAAAGCATATTGAACATGTGAGACATTTTCCTATATCTGTAAGAAGTTCTTCAAGTAGCAACGCCATTGCGATTCGGTGTGTAGGCTAGAATGCCTGAATTGAAACCGAAAGTGCATTGAGGGAAAGTACAGTAAGGCAGATTGCAAATTTTCCGAACGGGATTTTCCCTCTCGAGGAAAATTCTTTACCTAATTAATAAACAACACCAATTAAGTATCTCTCTCTTTCTGTGTGTGTGTGTGTGTGTGTGTGTTTGAAAGCACGGAAATACAGTGTGTGTCATTGCTGAGAGAGAGGTTTAATGAAAATATGTCAATCAATGCAACTGTAGGCTTGTCATGTATAAAGTCAGTTAGTTGTATTTGTCACACCCTGATCTGTTTCACTTGTCTTGTGATTGTCTCCACCCCTCCAGGTGTCGCTTATTTTCCCTGGTGAATATATCCCTGTGTTTCCTGTCTCTGTGCCAGTTCGTCTTGTATGTTTTTCAAGTGAACCAGCGGTTTTCCGTACTCCTGCTTCTATTCTCTTTTGCTAGTCCTCCCGGTTTTTGACCCTTGCCTGTTCTGGACTCCGTACCCGCCTGCCTGACCATTCTGCCTGCCCTGACCTCGAGCCTGCCTGCCACTCTGTACCTCCTGGACTCTGAACTGGTTTTGACCTTTTTCCTGTCCATAACAATTCTCTTGCCAACCCCTTTTGGATTGTTTAATAAATATCAAGACTCAAACCATCTGCCTCCAGTGTCTGCATCTGGGTCTCGCCTTGTGCCCTTATAGTATTATAATTGTTAAAAAGTTAGACACTTTCCAAGACTGCCATCTTTCTGGTTAATATATTCACTCACCTCAAAACTGTATACAACCAGAAGTTTCTCTCCTACTGAAAGCATGGCTGCATTGCCACCTGATTTTATTTTTTGCCCAAACTGGTATTCTCAAGTGTACATGTGCAGATCACCCTCCTTTTCTGCTTTAAAGGTTCAGTGCAGTCAAAAACGTGATTTAAATGTGCTTTATATATATTTCCCCACTAAATGGTTGGAGTAATACTGTGTAGTTGTGAAAATTATAATAATGCCCCTTCAGTGTAAGAGCTGTTTAAAAAGACAGCCTGAAATTTCTGCCTGTTTTGGTGGGATGGAGTTTTGGCCTGGCTGGTGACATCACCAAGCGGTAAATGAGTTAATAGACCAATAAGAGTTCCAAACCTCTCTGCCAATAACAGGTCGTTTTCAGTTTTCCAGACAGTCCCAGACAGTCCTAGCATAATTGTTGCTTGATTTTGGCCATTTCTTTTTGACCATTTTAATTGAAAACAATCATAGTAAGGTACATAATTGCTATCAGAAATGATTTGATATTGTTATAAAAACAGCTGCATTGGACCTTTAAGGTAATCAGAGTGGTCTTACATTGGACCTTTAAGGTAATCAGAGTGGTCTTACACATTTGGCACATTTTTCACTTTGTGTTCACTTTCCCATTCACAATATGGCCATCATTGTACATTTTCCATGACGTCAATGTCACAGTTGCCCCCCTGTTGACTTCGTTGCCTTGGTTGTCTCAATTCTGAGTTGAAAGTCAGTCAGTGATTAATTGACTAGTACTGAAGTTGAACTGCTAAACCCCTGCATCTGTGGTTGAATTCTAAGACATTTGATGATAATTCTATATCTATAAAGTGACTATGAAAGTGACCCTCATTAGACATAATTATATTCGGGTTACAATGAAGATTCAAAACACAATCAAATGAAATGCAATAAAAGTTTACTGAAGCTAAATGGATTGGTTTGGGGTTGGGGGAGGTCAGTTTGGGATTGGGGGGGGGGGGGGGGGGGTTGGAGTGAGAAGAAGGAGATGAGGAGAAACTGAAGCATCGTTGTGGGTGACGTCAGCAGTGAGGCTGTCAACCACCTGGATGTCCTCCACATTTAATTTAACAATAATCCTCCCACAGGGATTTCAGAAAAAAACTGGGAATTTATTGAAAGTTGCAGGAATTTTGCAACCCTAGTTGCACCATTGTTCTTACATATTATAACCATATACAATTTCAGTAGCACATATCTTAGAGTGATGTACTGTCCCATCCCATGGCCTCCGCAATGGATTAGTCCACTGAAACAGGTGTGAATCACATGGGTGTCTTGTGCAACATGAAAAAAATAATTACGGTACCAGCCAAATGTTTTGACACCTACTCATTCCAGGTTTTTCTTTATTTTTACGATTTTATACATTGTAGAATAATGGTGAAGACATCAAAACTATGACATTTTATTTTATTTTATTTAACCTTTATTTAACTAGGCAAGTCAGTTAAGAACAAATTCTTATTTACAATGACGGCCTACCAAAAGGCAAAAGGCCTCATGCGGGGACGGGGGCCTGGGATTAATAAAAAAAAAAGATATATATATAGGACAAAACACACATCACAACAAGAGATAACACATATGGAATCATGTATTAACCAAAAAAGTGTTAAACAAAACAAAACATATTTTATATTTGAGATTCTTCAAAGTAACCACCATTTGCCTTGATGACAGCTTTGCACACGCTTGGCATTCTCTCAACCAGCTTCATGTGGTAGTCACCTGGAATGCATTTCAATTAACAGGTGTGCCTTGTTAAAAGTTAATTTGTGGAATTTCTTTCCTTCTCAATGCGTTTGAGCCAATCAGTTGTGTTGTGACAAGGTAGGGTGGGTATACACTTGATAGCTCTATTTGGTAAAAGACCAAGTCCATATTATGGCAAGAACAGCTCAAATAAACAAAGAGAAACGACAGTCCATCATTACTTTAAGACACGAAGGTCAGTCAATCCGGAAAATTTCAATAACTTTGAAAGTTTCTTCAATTGCAGTCACAAAAACCATCAAGTGGTATGATGAAACTGGCTTTCATGAGGACTGCCACATGAAAGGAAGACCCAGAGTTACCTCTGCTGGAGAGGATAAGTTCATTATAATAACTGCACCTCAGATTGCAGCCCAAATAAATGATTCACAGAGTTCAAGTAACAGACACATTTCAACATCAACTGTTCAGAGGAAACTGAGTGAATCAGGCCTTCATGGTCGAATTGAGTGCTGCGTCAGATGACCTGGCCTCCACAATCACCTGACCTCTACCCAATTGAGATGGTTTGGGATGAGTTGCATGAAGGAAAAGCAGCCAACAAGTGCTAAGCATATGTGGGAACTCCTTCAAGACTGTTGGAAAAGCATTCCCGGAGAAGCTGGTTGAGAGAATGCCAAGAATGTGCAAAGCTGTCATCAAGGCAAAGGTTGGCTACTTTGAATCTAAATTCTAAAATATATTTAGATTTGTTTAACACTATTTTGGTTACTACATGATTCCAAGTGGTATTTCATAGTTTTGATGTCTTCAAAATGATTCTACAATTTAAAAAAAAATCGAAAATAAAGAAAAACCCTATAATGAGTAGGCGTGTACAAATTTTTGACTGGTACTGTATATTTGTCGTCGCCGGCCTACTAGCTGCCACCGATCCCTTTTCTTTTTTGTTTGGTTTTGTCTGTCTTGTGTTCACCTGTCTAGTTTAGGCTAATCAGTGGGGTATTTAATCTCGCCCTACCCGCTAGATTTTGTGCGGGATTGTTTGTGTTACTGTCGTTGGCTTGGGTTGTGTGTTCACCTGTCTAGTTTAGGCTAATCAGTGGGGTATTTAATCTCGCCCTACCCGCTAGATTTTGTGCGGGATTGTTTGTGTTACTGTCGTTGGCTTGGGTTGTGTTTTTCCCTGTTAAACAGGTTTCTTTTCACGGGACTGTTTTTCCCGCACGTTAGTTTAGTAGAGGAGTTTGTTCCTCCATTTTCGACTAGACTGCATTCCTGTTTTCTAGTGACTGCTTTTGTGGTCCTGTACCTGTTTTGTTGGTGGACCAGTAAATAAAACGTCCTTCTTGAAATTCTTGCTCTCCTGCGCCTGACTCCACACCCACCTCTCCTAGGGAGATACTGACAGTTGGGGAGGAGGGTGCATTTTTTCTTATGACACCGTGAGTTAGATTTGACATATATGGCCAAGTCAGAGGGCGTATTCAGCTTATTCACATAGGAGTTAACAGGCATAGGGTCATCTGCAACTATTTGTTGAGTGAGCTGAGACTTTGCCAAGGCCCCTGGCAACCACGTGAGAGCAGAACAAACTGAGCATTTGGCAGTCGTCCCTCAAGTCACTGGATGCAGGGGCTGGGCCGGGAACTGGGAGAACAGTGTTGGCAGAGCTCAGTCCACCCGGATGAAGCTCCCACCAAAGGAGTGGAGCTGCTACAGGGGACCGGAGTGGCTGCCAGTGCTGCATTCTGGGAGTGCACAGGAGGCCTTGGTGTGGCTCCTGTTGCAGGGTTGGGGCTTCCATGTGGGGCAGGAGTGTCTCAGGCCTGACCTGGGGATGGGAGTAGGGAGGGTAACCGAAACTAGCCTGGGAGAGAGGTTGTGGCGGGAATTGAGGAGGGTGGTGTGGAGGGCAGTGTTGCTGGTGAAGCTCCAAACTCTCAGCATATGAGGGCTGATGATGTGAATGATGCATGGTGTGGACTGCATCATGTGGTGCACTACCCTCGACAGTGTTTTGCCAGACCCTAGGGTAGTGGTCGGTGCTGTGTAGAGCTGGGCTGAGTTGTGGTGGACCTGGTCTGGTAGAGATGTGCTGTGATGGACCAGGTCTGGTAGAGATGTGCCGGGTCTGGTAGAGATATTATCAGGTTTCAGGTAAGACCCAAATGCAGACTGTGTTGAAGAAAATGTTTTTTTTACAGTAATAGTGGCAGGCAAACGACAGATCAAGGCAGGCAGGGGTCGATAATCCAGAGTAGTGGGCAACGGTACAGGACGGCAGGCAGGCTCAGGGTCAGGGGCAGGCAGAGTGGTCAGGCAGGCGGGCAGAGTAGTCAGGACAGGCAAGGGTCAAAACCAGGAGGGCGAGAAAAAGAGAGACTGGGGAAAAGCAGGAGCTGAGACAAAACGCTGGTTGACTTGACAAACAAGACGAACCTGCAACAGACAAACAGAGAACACAGGTATCAGTACCCAGGGGATAATGGGGAAGATGGGCGACACCTGGGGGGGGGGGGGTGGAGGGCACCCGGACAGGTGAAACAGATCAGGGTGTGACAGATGTGCTGTGATGGGCCGGGTCTGGTTGACCTGTGCTGTGATGGGCAGGGTCTGGTTGAGCTGTGCTGTGATGGGCCGGGTCTGGTTGAGCTGTGCTGTGATGGGCCTGGTCTAGTAGTATAGGAGGGAGGTTCTAGGGGGAATTGAAGAGGTTGGTGTGGAGGGCATTGTGGCTCCAAAATCTGCATTGGGCCTCTTTGACTGCATACGGCTTGGGCATAGCTCAGTGTATCTGCATGCAGTTCCTGGGAGAAAACTGGTGGAGAGTGGTGTGGGGGCAGTGTTGCTGGCTGTTCTCCAGTCTCTGTGAGGCGCCACCGGATGCAGGTCTATAGGAGCATTTGATTTGTCTCAGGGAGTTGGTGGCTGTTCTGTTGCTCCTGTGGGATGAGGTGGACTGGCCACCCAGAGCAACATTTTTAACATCCTGGTAAAGGTGGGGACTGCCTTTGTAATGGCAATTTTAATGTTAGTGCTTTTCTTATAACCAATTTCTGTGTTCATGCAAGTGGCTGACTGAACGAATCCTCACTATTAGTAGCTGCAATTTGGCAGTATGCTAAGACCTTGTTTTGAGAACAATACCTCGTGAGGTATTGGTCTGTCACATGTTATGAACCAGTAATTGGTCGGTCACATGAATGAAACGGTAATGATTAATGAATTATGTTATATGTGTATAGCCGTATATAAGACAACTGCTGGGACTGCCCCAGCAGAGCTCCTGATTGACATGTGTACTATGGTGCATTGAGTTGGTTGGAGCCTCTCCAGCGCGCTGACAATATACAATGATTCATATTAAGACTGACTTCGAGTGTCCATGTGTAAGAATTTCCACAACAGCCTCTTTGTACATGTACATATTGTCGTAAAGAAAGACATTGCTAATGCAGTTATCACAGTGTCACAGATATAATAACAACGTAAAGAATATTTTTCCTCCTGAGCCACAAGGGGTGCTCTATATGGACATAAATAATGCTTAACTCACTTTTCGTGGTGTGTGCTATTGGCATATGCAACAATGAAACAGACAGGATATACAAAATAATATAAATAACAGTAGGCTGCAATCAACACAAAGAAAAGAAAATACTGTATTATAAAACAACTGTGTTATACAAAAAACGAACTAATAGATACAATACTTTAATGTATCGCACTATCTCGCTTTCTACTTACAATGAGTGTACAAAATATTAGGAACAGAACAGCCTCAATTCATCGGGTCTTGGCCTCTACAAGGTGTCAGGGATGCAGGCCCAACATGGCCCATGTTGACTCCAATGCTTCCCACAGTTGTGTCAAGTTGGCTGGATGTCCTTTTGGGTGGTGGACCATTCTTGATACACACGTGAAACTATTGAGCATGAAAAACCCAGCAGCGTTGCAGTTCTTGACACAAACTGGTGCGCCTGGCACCTTCTAACATATCCTGTTCAATGGCACTTCAATATTTTGTTTTTCCCATTCACCCTCTGAGTGGCACACATACACAATCCATGTCTCCATTGTCTCAAGACTTACAAATCCTTATTTAACCTGTCTCCTCCCCGTCATCGACACTGATTGAAGTGGATTTAACAAGTGACATCAATAAAGGATAATAGCTTTCACCTGGATTCACCTGGTCAGTCTATGTCATGGAAAGAACAGGTGTCCTTAATGTTTTATACGCTCAGTGTATATGAACAGTAGTTAATAGAAAGTATATATTACATTCCCAATGTCCCCGACAATGACATCAGTTCCCATCTCATAATAGTCAGTCCTGTCACTGGTTTGCAAGGTGCCCTGGATAATGGTGATTTGCAATGATTACCAGTGCTGGTCCACATTGGCAGCTCTTCAGTTCGTTTAGCCTCTTTAGCCTGAGTTCATTTAGCCTCTCATCATTTTACGATAAACATGACTCCATTGAAGAGTTCACTGATCACCTCTTGTGAGAAGCCTCCTCCTGTCACTGGTAGGCTCTCTGAAACAGGCAGCCAGCCTCACACATTGCCATTTCTTCCTGTAAATGGTGCTTTCCTTTCCTCCGGTTTTTACACCATTCATTTTTTCATCCTTCTCATGTTTGCCTCAGCTGAAAAAACAAATAAAGACACATTGTCAATAATAAAATAAAATAAACTTATTTCAGCTACTCAAAAATATAATTTCCTGTCATTGACCACTTTTACAATAATCATAAGTCTCATGCTGCTGGGATATTGTAAACATGGTGAACAGTGAATGGTCTTCATACTGTTGTAGTGCTGCGGTAGCATAGGCTGGGAGATTACTAGTTTGAAGGCTTCTATCCACTCCCTCTGGTCCTGCTCCTGGTCACACAGGAAGACAAACTGCCTGTCTGGCGTCTCCAAGGTGACCCCGAACCTCCACCTGCCACTGCGGTTCCCCTTAGGCTGGCCCTCCCTCACAGAGTAGCCATGGACCTCTGTGCCGATGAAGACAGCTCCCAGTTCCAAAGCATCCTATGGACGGATACACAGCAATACACACATAGACACAGCCAGACACACACACACACACACACACACACACACACACACACACACACACACACACACACACACACACACACACACACACACACACACACACACACACACACACACACACACACACACACACACACACACACACACACACACACACACACACACACACACACACACTAGTTACAACATTCTTCTCCACAAATACAAATGGCTTATGCATGTTCTCTGTTGTCATTACCAGTGAAGTGTTGAAGTAGGATAGCTTTCTGTCCGTTAAGTTTAAGATGAACCATCTCTTCTTGAATGGCTCCCATTGCTAAGAACAGACACAGAATCAGTCCTGGCTGACCATCATACAGGTTGAGTTTCTGGTGCTCTCGATGTATATCACTTTAAAACTTCACTATGTTCAATGAATTTGATGGATTACTAACCGTTGGGCCGGTTTTCTCCATGTAGCCTTCTTTAATGCTACTTCTGGTTATCAAAGGTACAAGCTGCACAAGCAAAAACATAGAAAGGAGACAGATCTGTACAAAGGAAATCCTTGAAAGTATGACGTCACCTGTGACATATCATGTCAGTTACGGCGATACAAGACTTCTACTTTGAAACAGTTTGTACTCACGTCACACTCCCTGGAATTAGGGTCGACTTTCTTGAGGTAAGCAAACCGGGTGGCCCGAATCGCATTGAAACAGGACACAATTTCCTAGAAGAAGGAGAGAGAAATTTTACCCCAAGTCTTTAAATATCTAGACGTCTTCATGACAACGTTTCAATTCAGTTTTGTCATTGGTTATTACCTGGCTGTTGTCATGGTAAACAAACAGGTTTCTGGTCCGTTCTTCCTCCAGGTAGGAGATTTGCAGCCCGTGGGCGTGGCCTATCTTTTCCGGCTGGAACACGGCATTGATGTCCTTCATAGAGATGACTGCTTTGGGCTTCTTGGACTAGGGTCAATAATACACAACAGGCATTATGATGAGCCCTTCTCAGGTATTTTATATTTAACATTTATTTAACCAGGTAAGTCAATTAACAACAAATTCTTATTTACAATGATGGCCTAGCAAGAGGGAAAGGCTTCTTGTGACGAAATATAAAAGAAATTAACAAAACGCATCACGACAAAAGAGACCCCACAACACTACATAGAGACCTAAAACAACAACACAACATGGCAGCAACACAGCATGACAACAACACGACATGGCAGAAACACAGTATGACAAAAACATAGCAAGACAACAACATGGTAGCAAAACAGCATGGCAGCAGCACAACATGGTAGCAGCACAAAACATGACAACAACACAACATGGTAGCAACACAACATGGCAGCAGCACAAAACATGGCACAAACATTGTTAGGCACAGACAACAGCACAAAGGGCAAAATGGTAGAGATAAAAAAAAAAACATCACGCGAAGAAGCCACCAGTGTCAGTAAGACATTCTTCCTAACGAATCACATAACCTTTGTTTTGGAGGTGTTCAGAACAAGGTTAAGGGCAGAGAAAGCTTGTTGGATACTAAGAAAGCTTTGTTGTAGAGCATTCCACACAAAATCTGGGGAGGGGCCAGCTGAGTATAAGACTGTATCATCTGCATATAAGTGGATGCAGTGCATTCAGAAAGTATTCAGACCCCTTCCCTTTTTCCACATTTTGCTACATTACAGCCTTATTCTAAAATAGATTACATTTTTAAAAATCATCATCAATCTACACGCAATACCCCATAATGACAAAGTGAATACAGGTTTTTAGACATTTTTGCAAATCTATTAAAATTAAAAAACAGAAATACCTTATTTACATAAGTATTCAGACCCTTTGCTATGAGACTCGAAATTGAGCTCAGGTGCATCCTGTTTCCATTGATCGTCCTTGAGATGTTTCTACAACTTGACTGGAGTTCACATGTGGTAAATTCAATGCATGTCAGAGCAAAAACCAAGCCATGAGGTCAAAGGAATTGTCCGTAGAGCTCCGAGACAGGATTGTGTCAAGGCACAGATCTGGGGAAGGGTACTAAAAAATGACTGCAGCATTGAAGGTCCCCAAGAACTCAGTGGCCTCCATCATTCTTAAATGGAAGAAGTTTGGAACCACCAAGACGCTTCCTAGAGCTGGCCGCCCGGCCAAACTGAGCAATCCGGGGAGAAGGGCCTTGGTCAGAGAGCTCCAGAGTTCCTCTGTGGAGATGGGAGAACCTTCCAGAAGGACAACCATCTCTGCAGCACTCCACCAATCAGGCCTTTATGGTAGAGTGGCCAGACAGAAGCCACTCCTCAGTAAAAGGCACATGACAGCCCACTTGGAGTTTGCCAAAAGGCACCTAAAGGACTCTCAGACCATGACAAACAAGATTCTCTGGTCTGATGAAACCAACCTGACAGAGTTTGAGAGGCTCTGAAGAGAAGAATGGGAGAAACTACCCATACGTTTGTAGCGTCATACCCAAGAAGACTTGACGCTGTAATCACTGCCAAAGGTGTTTCAACAAAGTACTAAGTAAAGGGTCTGATTACTTATGTAAATGTGATATTTCAGTTTTTATTTTATACATGTGCAAAAATGTATATATATATTTTTTTTGCTTTGTCATTATGGGGTATTGTGTGTAGATTGATGAGCGGAAGAAAACAATTGAAACCATTTTAGGATAAGGCTGTAACGTAACAAAATGTGGAAATAGTCAAGCGGTCTGAATACTTTCCCAATGCACTGTACGTGGATAAGAGCCTACTGCCTGAGGTATGTTGTTGATGTAAATTGAGAAGAGCGTGGAGCCTGGGATCGAGCATTGGCGTGACAGGTGGGCTGAGACAGCAGATGTTCTGACTTTACATATTGCACTCTTTGAAAGAGGTAGTTAGCAAACCAGACCAAAGACCCCTCAGAGATACCAATACACCGTAGCCGACCCACAAGAATGGAATGGTCTCCCGTATCGAAAGCTTTGGCCAAGTCAATAAAGATAGCAGTTTAACAATGCTTAGAGTTAAAGGCAGTGATGACATAATTTAGGACCTTTATGGTTGCAGTGACAAATCCATAACCAGAGTGGAAACCAGATTGCGTACCAGTTAGAATACTATAGACATCATGAAAGCCAGTCAGTTGATTATTGACAAGTTTTTCTAACACTTTGATAAACAGGGCAAGATACTGTAGAAACTAGCCTATAAGAGTTAGGATCAGCTTGATCTCCCCCTTTAAGGTGGCTGCCTTCCAAGCACTGGGAACCTCCCCAGAGAGGAGAGACAGGCTAGGCAACTATAGGGTCTGCAACCTTAAAGAAGAAAGGATGTAAACCATCTGACCCAGATGTTTCTTTGGGGTCAAGTTTAAGGAGCCCCTTTAGCACATCAGACTTAGTGACCGCCTGCAGGGAGAAGCTGAGTAGCGAGGAAGGGGGAAAAGAGGGAGTAGCATCAAGGCTAGTCACATTAGAAGGGCTGGGAGATGAGGAAGTGTTGGATGGGAAAGGAGGCGTGGCTGAGTCAAATAGGTCCTGACTTAATTAAGTGATGATTAAAGAGCTCAGCCATATGCTCCTTGTCAGTAACAACCACATCATCAACATTAAGGGACATGGGCAGCTGTAAGGAGGAGGGTTTATTCTCCAGGTCTTTCACCATTTTCCAGAACTTCGTTGGGTTAGACCCACAGAGAGAGAACTGCTCCTTAAAGTAACTGACTTTGGCCTTCCGTATAGCTTGAGTGCACTATTTCTCAATTGCCTGAACAACAGCCAGTCAGACTGAGTATTTGTGTGCAGATCCTTTCGTCAAATAGTGTTCTTGAGGTGAAGTAACTCTGCCAGATCACAGTCGAACCAGGGGCTGAACCTGTTTTTAATGGTCATTCTCTTTATGGGGGCGTGCCTGTTAACAATACCACTGAAAATATTTTATTTAAAGGTCCAAGCATCTTCGACAGAGGGGATCAAGCGGATTCTATGCTAATTTCCAGAGGCCCGGTCATGAAGGAAGGTTTCTCATTAAAGTTTTTCAGCAAGCGTCTATGACAAATCAGTACAGGTCATTTAACTGAGCAGCCAATTCAGAACACAGTGATCACTAAGGTCACTACAGAAAAACACCAGACTGATACCTATCAGGATTATTTGTTAGGATAACATCAAGGAGAGTAGCCTTTCTGGGTGTTTGGGGTCATACCTCATGGGATTGGTAATGATCTGAGAGAGATTTAGGGAGTCCCATTGTTTTAAGTAACAGGGGATGTTCCCTGTGACTTTTCCAAAGCGTTCTGGGCACGTCCCCAGGACGACATTTTGTTAGCTGGGTTGTCTGATCGAAGAGGATGGAGAGAAGCTACTTAAAGCGAAAGGGGGATACCTAGTCAGTTGTACAACTGAATGCATTCAACTGAAATGTGTCTTCTGCATTTCACCCAACTTACATCCTCCTTGGTGAAGTATCTCAAGGTGAAGTCCGTTTCAGAGAGCAGGAATCTCCTTTTCAAGAACTGCTTGTTGTCCTTGCCTTTCTTCCATAGTATTCTTTCGTAAAGTCCTGAATGGGATCCAACCAATACAAAACATTGATTTAGTTAGTATCCCTCGTCTTTTCATATGCAGTATTCTGGTACATTTGGTTCTATGTCTTGCTCTGTAGACAGCGATGTATGGAAATGTCTTGTGTTCCTAGACAATTTGAATAAAATAAATAGACTTATCCATGAAGGCTTGTCAACATTTAGCACTTACCTGAACTATAAACTTGTTGAAGGGAGTTATTCTCTCCTGTGAATTCTCTCCTCTCATACTTAGCACGTATCCACTGATCTTTAAGAACACTGTCAGGGAACCAAAAGGTTAAAGATTGAAATACAAAAACGAATATTTTAAAAATACTAACTTTTTGTGTTGAATATATGACTCAACTTCGACCACAAACCCTGTAGTATTTGCCAACTCAATCAATTGTAGGCTAATTGACGCCAAGATGTTTCTTCTTCTTCTCTTGAAATAATACTACATCCTTCCACTGAATGAACAACTGTCAAGTCATCACAATTTACACTTCCTTAAATTGAGGGAGTGAATGAAGACATGATATAGTTCCACTCACACACAGTCCTTCTCCTGTGGCCGGTAGTAGAACGGCGGAACACACTTCTCATAGAACGCATTGGCTGCAGCGTTACCCCTTGTCTTCATAAACTACAATTAGAAACATAATAGGAACGTTATAACATAATAATAACATAAGAAGCATGTTATAACATCACAACATCAAAGGGATTGTGACTATTGAGTGATCTTGAGAGTACATCCTTCAAGGTGTAAAGGTCCTTGGTACCCTACTGGGCTATTGTGACATGTTAAACTGTACCTCTACTAGGGAATCATCCCAGAAATCCAAGCCTATGGACTTTATCCGGCTGATGGTAGGCAAGTCCCGATGTGTCCCAGAACAGTTCACACATACAAACACACCAAGTTTGTATGAGGCCCAGTCTGGCTCTGTGAATAGCAGTAATATGATACTGTATCAATCAATCAGACACTTGAAATGTTTGCAGCCTGTATACCTTTGTACCACATTACTATAGTTTGGATATTGGACTTTGTAGTATGTCATGCCTTGATTGGTTGTTTTTTCTAGGTTGGTTGATGAGTTGTAGAGAGTTACTGGAAAGGAGGAACCCTTGTAATCATTGACTGAACGAACTATAACTTCCCCCAAAATAAGTTCTTTAAAACATGCCATGGTTGTAATCATTTTACTTTTTAGTCATTTAGCAGACGCTCTTATCCAGAGTGACTTATAGTTAGTGCATTCATCTTAAGATAGCTAGGTGAGACAACCACATCACAGTCGTAGTAAGAACATAATCAGCAGTGAAATCCAGTGAAATAAAAGCAAATGCAAATATAACTCACATGTCTTGACAATCACACTGAAATAGTCGATCATTAATATGAAATAGTCACATAGAAGACATAGCTTCTGTTTGGGGGTCCCTCAATATTTTACTACTTTAAACTTTTGTTTTACAGTTCCTATCTGTACCATATCCTAACCACAATGGTAACCCAAACATGTCAAATGTTAGAGGCTATCAATCATGGTTTAACATGCATTTTATATAATATAACTCACCAGGGGCCCCACAGTCGGCACAATGGTCGTTGCTGGGCTGTTTCACCATATCAAGCAGAATCTTCTTATTTCTCTCCATAAGTAAATCGGCTATTCTTCTGCCTCAATCAAGTCCCCACAAACGAATTGCTTATTTTACTTAGGTCCATGCCTTTTCATTCACTCAAATGTGTTACTTCTATAACAGGTGTCAGGAAATGTTTTGTTGTTGTTGCACTTGACCGCGGTCACTGGCCGACGTTTCCTTTTCTCACTGGCATAGCAACATGACGTTTATTGTTCTCCACACAAACACTCACTATCAAATAACAATGAGTAGTGGAAGTGAAAAAAGCGTTACCATATATTACGCATAATTTATAAACGGACAAGTAGGCCTGACAGAATAGTAATATCTAAGAAAAACAACTGTACTTGATTTTATAGTATATATTCCAACAAAATATATCGAGATAACATATAATGTCTTGAAAATGTCACCAAAGTTAATTCATATTCATATTGAAATGTAAATAAATAAAATATCTTAATATATAAAAACGAAGACAGCTTTGAAGAAGTTTGCACTTGAGATGAAAATCTGTGAGATTTCAAATGCAGCATAAATAACCTGGAGAGCGGGGGAACATGAAGTGCCTCGGAACGTAGTATGCGTGATCCTTGTTTCCGCATCGGCGTGAGTTCGGCGAACAACTAAAGGGCAAAAGTTTGAATGAATTACCTGTAAAACCACGATTACAATGTGGGTTGCAAGGCGATTTATGTCTTTAATCGTCCGGAGAGGTATGCACAAATGTTTAATTCAAGCTGTCAAATTTCTCGTAACTTATTTTTTTCAGGTGCTATTTGTTAGCGGGTGGGTATAATTTGTGGAACGTTCCAACAGGAATCTGTTCCAAAAACTGCGGAAACAAGGTTGCCAACAAACACCGCATACAAAGTTGATACTGGGTAGGGAGTGGGTTATTTAATTAATGAATGTTTCACTCACCACATTTATTCCGAAAAATGTATGTCCTCACTCTGGTAGCCTATGGACAAACATTAAGAATAAACTACGTGGTGAGTTGATGCCTATTCGGCAGCTAGTTGAATTGATCATGCTACATTATGCGTTGTTGACAACCTTGTACTTTACGAAATTTTTGGAACAGATTCCTGTTGGAACGTTCCACAAATTATACCGCCCCCTATTATGTGTTTCCATCTATTCTTGCAGGGCAGTATGGCTTATTCTACCAACCCCAGGGCTCACCCCCCAAACTAGAATTCCGGTATCTCAACTGCACGTGCTGTTGGAGGAGTCGGATCCCAGTCGCAGGCTTTGAAACCCTTAATGACACCCTCTCTTCATCTACTACTATTTGCGACGACAAGTCGCTGGACGCATACTACACGTCAGAGCAGCGAGATGTCATTCTGCAGCTCCTCAACAATGCGGCAGAGTCGGAGCTTGCTGCTGTCAAGCTCCTTCGTGGCCGCAAGTCTGTCAACATTGTGGAATACAGGACTAGAAATGGACCTTTTAAAAATCTCGAAAGCGTCATAAATGTGCCTCTTCTGAAACACAAAAGTGCTGTCATTGTCTTCAACTCCATCCTCAACCCTCCGGAGAAGAAGGAGAAAAGAAAAGTAAAGATCCAGCTAGCCAAGTTCATCAGACCAGAGGTGGAAAGGACCTGGCTAGATGTAAGATGATTTAGCTAGACAGATGGCCTTGAGGTCTGGATGTTGATGGCACAGTTGGGCAGCCCACAGGGTCAGTCACCACTGTCTGTACCCCATCAGTCACGTCACCACATAAATACTACATCAGTGTTATTACATGTGTATTAATCCACCTTTCTTCCAGGAAGCAAATTCCATAGTGTCCATTGTGTGTGGAGTGAATAAAATAGCCTGGGCGCACATGGATCGTGGCATGAACGTGTTGGAGTGGAAACATGAGGATTGCCACAACTTTCTGAAGGGAACCTACATGGCTTCTGCCTACTTGGATGACGTAAGTTGAATGTTTCCGATTGAGGTATTCTTGCATTTGGGTAAGTAGGTTAGCACTGACACATGACTGTGCAGACTCCTATGGTGTCAGTCTACAGCCATGTCGCAGGGCTAGGTTTCAGCTTAGCACATCATTGACTCTGTAATATCCAAATAGCCTAACTCCTGTACTGAATCACATCTCATTACCAGATTTCCATTGTGGTATCCAATCTCCCCAAGGCTGACTTCTTCGTTGTGGAAAAGCCATCAATCTCCCTTCAGAACACTGCCCTGTACCCAGTAATGGCTCACATGCGTACAGTGGAGGCTATGCTGTTTGCCCTGCTGGAGCCCCGCTACACCCAGCCTGACATCACTGCTCCACCCAAGGTGCTCAACATGATGCGCACCGCCGTCGGCCGCCATTTTGGCCTCATGGTGGGTGACTCCCGCACTAGCGGGGCCCAGGCGGTGCAACGGATGATGACGGAGTCAGTGACTCAGAAGATTCCGAGGGTGACATTCCCTCACAACCTGTTGGTGAAATACAGGAACTCCTTCCAGATGGGCGGGCGGAGTCGGGGGGAGGAGCTGTGTGACGCCATGTTGCAGGCTGTGGCGTTTTACGAGCTACTCAGTGAATCGAGTTAATGTTACAGCGACAATTTCCACCAGACTCAAACTGGTTGACTGTGTACAGTATATGTGACCTGGTGGGGTCGAAGTTCAAAGAGCTAACCAGAGAGACCTGCATATTGGAGGCTTGATGTAAATTGACACTAGCTTACATTTAAATGTATACTACAGCACTTCCCACCTGTAGACTCAGATGGTATTGCACTTGAGGTCAGTTCAGGCCCCAGCAGCTGAACTCAAGCCTCTCCTCGTATAGATACCACACATCATGTTCTTCACTTTCCCATTAATAGAAATGTTCTCAGGGCCACTAGTAAAGCAGAATAAGCTTGAATATGTACAGTGATGATTTGTCACATGCATCTGTACCTTTGTGGGCAAATGTTTAATGCCTTCAAAGCCTGAAATACCACTGATTTTAAACACCAACTCACTGAACCAGATTAAAATATAAAGTAACAAATACATGTTTTTATTTTTATGCATGAATATAAAAATAGGATTACATTTAATGCATACAGTAAACTTAAACTTCTCACAAAATGTAAAAAAAATATGAATGTACAGCAAAATGTATCATGGGCTACATTCACTAAATCACAAGTCATTAACATAGGGAGATGATAGCATTAACCTTCCTGTCATCCAGTGTAGAGAGCCAGAAATGTTGTAGATCTGTTTGTGTAGTCTTTCTGGCTTCAATGGTCATTGTCATGGGAAATCATCTGCAAGGAGTCTCACAGTAGCCTTAGGGAGGCCCAGGTGAATACTGCTGAGGTAATGCAGAAACAGCATTCGTACAACAAAATCGGTATTTGTAAGTCATCTGAGCAATCTTTTTAATTATAACGTTGTTTTCTCTTAGTAGAAATTAATACGGTGCTCTCATGCAGCGTATTGACTCACCTGCCTTGGCCCTGCTGAGTTCTCTCTGATTGGCACATGGTGCGGAGGACAGGTAGGTAGTCCAAGGCAACAGCTTGCTTGTTTCCCAAGGTGCAGAAGGCTCTGCTTGAGAGGACGGTTCTGATGATGTCATATCTCCTTTCGACCACACTGGAAGACAAACTGCTGTTCAGATACCACACTGACACAATGGAACTGGAGCTTTACAATGAAAGTTCTATTAAGTTTAATCTAATATCAAGGTTTTGTTTGCAATAATGCTCATTTCTGACAACATTACAAACTTTGAGTGCTAACTTCACATAAGCATGTATGGTAATTTAGAGGACTGAGCCGCCAACGCATTTCTTACAGTGAAAAAATACCAGAATCAGGAAATTGCACTCACCTAGGATCACAGGAAGTGGTCTGACTGACATTGAAACTTTGTCTGGGTGGGGCGAGAGGGAGGGTGAGTTTCTCCATCACCCTCCCCCTCTGCTCCCCCTCCAGCCTCTGGGATCCAGCCCACCCCTCAGACACCCTGGCCAGGCACCTGTGGAAGCCCAGGCCCTCTACTGCAGCCTGGATCTCCAATGTCCTCTCACACCACCACCTACAGCCCCCATCCTCCTCTCTCATCTCATCTAGCAGTCCATCCTTCACCTCCGCCCCTGTCCAGAGAAAAGACCCTGGTCTGCATGGGCCAGCCTTATGTGAAGACTCACTCGGTAGAGAGGTATCAATGAAGGACATGAGGTCCATAAAGTCAGTTATTGCATCTAAGCAGTGGTACACCAAGCCATCTGCCGCCTTCTCAGTTTGAAGTTTGTCATTAATAGTCTCAGTAATAGTTGATACACTTGGATGAGCCCTCCTCAGAGACAGTGAGGCTCTGTAAGGCTTTACTAACATGCTGTGAGCTGATCTGGAATCAGATGTAGGCACACATTTCTTTCTCCTCAGCCTGGAGCCGAAGGACACCTTAACTGGACTGGTCTGATCCAGGATCTGAGGGTGGTGGATGTCAGGGGGTGTTGGCTCACTCTGAAGCCTAGGGCAAGTCACTTTCTTTGGGGTGAGGAGAGGACTGGGCTGGGTCCTGACTGGTAGGGGAAGGAGGAGCTCCAGGTTCAAGTAGAGCAAAGCTACACCTCTCCTCCAGCTCTCAGTAAGGATCTCCATCAGCTTGATGATGTCTGGTTTAGCCCAGGACTGGCACTGAAGAATCAAAGAGAAAGGCACCTCATACAGTTATACTGACATTCAATGTTGTTACCCGAATAAAAGCATTGGACGTTCATCTAGTTCAAGTTCACAGGGCCTCTGAGGTGACGTGCCTTTAGAGTGGTCTGCAGGTCATGGCTGGGGCCAGAGTTCAGGAGCCCCAGCATGCTCTGAGTGCAGCCCACGTCATAGGGAGGATGGCGGGGAGAAGTATTTTCACCCACTGCAATGTCTTCCACTGCAGCAACATCCAGAGCTAGGGTTCACCAAAACAATCAAGTGATTCAATTGTAAGACTTGACGTAAACTCTTTTAGACAGGGACCAAGAAAACTAAGGGGTCACAATACATGTGATATACTACCACACCTAGCCATTGAAGTTAGTCAGTTAATAGTTTGTCATCACTCACTTCCATGCACACCACCTGCAGGGTCCTTCAGTGGGGTTGCCCTCTGAGATGCTTGTCCTCCTCCACTGCAGGCCCAGAGCTGCAGCTGCAGTAGGCTACGTCTAATGTCTATCTGGTTTAGGCTCACCAGAGAGGTGATGTCCCCAGCATCCATCCTGACGTTCTCAGCCAGACACAGCAGCTGCAGATAACTGCAAACATTCACCTGGAAGGGTGCACGACACAGACAGAAACAAAATGGAGTAGCAGCTTCATACCATATCATGCACATTAGTTGAGGGGATGCAATGGTGCTAAGATGCTTGACTTACTACTGAAGGGGTTTTAAAAAGGATCGCTTCAAAGTCGCCGTCAAACTTTGCTTTGAAGGAGGGATCTGAAGACAGTTTTCGTGTTATGATTCAACTTTGTCATTTTCAATCCAATTAAATTCACATTTTTCAGTATGCAGCATACACACACACCACTAGTGGTCAGTATCACAGGTCTCTTGGTTGTCGTCATGAAGGTCTTGATTGCTGTGAGGAATCCCACATCATCATCGAATACGACGTCAACCTGCGGGAGTAGGTGCAGCTCGGTCACTTCATTAAAACTACAGTTATGCGGTCTAGTCTGCAACCTAGCACTGCTATACAACGGACTGCTGTGTGGTTTACCTCTTCAAATAGAATCAGTGATGTGGACATCCTTTTACTCCGGCTACCTGTTGGTGGCTCTTCCATGTCTGGTGACAGTTGACTGACTAACGGAGGGTTAATAATATCTGCCTTCTTCACGGTCTTGAGAGAGACAAAAACTGTAGGATATAATATCAACAATTAAACAAAAAGACTAACCATAGCCACACCAGAGGAGGCTGGTGGGATGAGCTATAGGAGGACGGGCTCATTGTAATTGATGGAATAAATGGAACGGTATCAAGCACATCAAACATATGGAAACCACGCGGTCGGCTCCGTTGCATTCATGCCATTCCAGCTATTACAATGAGCCCGTGCTCCTATGGCTCCTCCCACCAGCCTCCTAAGATCCACACATGCCTATGTGTGGTTAACTAAACTTGCAAGGTGTTTCCTGTTTTTCTTAACTGTTTGGTAGGTGCTCATCCTGTTTTGTAGATAACGAAGGGCCATCTAAGTTTGTGATCTCTGGTTTACTCTTCTTCTTGAAGAAGTTAGCCAGCATCATGGAGGCTGCACTGCCACCTCTCTTATGGTGGGAGCTACGAGGGGGCTGAGGCCCCTTCCTATAGGATGAGTAAACCTTTCTGGGAGAGGCCACTTTACCTGTGTGAGGAGAGCACAAAATAGATGTAACCCACAGTCTCCATTGGACAAACACCATACAAAATAGTTCCTGTCACTTTAAATAAGTGATTTTCAGTAGATGGTTGTGCTTAGACTGCAATAAAATACTTTTCAGTAGCGGGGTGTGCTTACTAGCTACTGTGTCAGATTTAGTTGAAGTGTTGTTGTAGCTACTGAGATGAGATGGTTTGAAGGTGGTGCTTCCCTGGATCTCCACCAGGTGAGATTGGGTGGCCTCCTTCAGTTGAGTCAGGATGTGGCGACCACTGCGCTGGGAGGAGGCGTTCACTTCGAACACCTGGAGAGGCCAAGGAAATGAGCAGTCGAGACAGCCATCTTACATATATTACACAGCTTAGAAGATGATTGGATACACCCGTATGAAAGCTAACCTGTTTTGGTGAATCATATGACTGAATGAACATGAGCCAGCCTCTCCTGGTTCTCTGCTTTACCCATCTTATCCAATTACCCACAAACTGTAATTTAAAAGTTAAAAATAGAGGAATGTCTCTGTACCATATTCTAACACCAATCAGTAGGTCCTATTCGGGTTCCCGAGTGGCGCAGCAGTCTAAGGCACTGCATCTCAGTGTTAGACGTGTCACTACAGACACCCTGGTTCAAATCCAGCTTTTCACAACCGGCCGTGATTGGGAGTCCCATAGGGCGGCGCACAATTGGTCCAGCGTTGTTCGGGTTTGGCCGGTGTAGGCCGTCATTGTAAATAATAATTTGTTCTTAACTGACTTGCCTAGTTAAATAAAAGGTTACACGTGAATGGAACTGTAGGTCTTCCAAGTAGTCCCACACTGACCTTGAAGCCTAGCTCCTGAGCGCAGGCGTATACTGAGGCAGTCTTGCCCACCCCTGGAGGTCCTGTGATCAGCATGGTGCTACACAGATCTTCCTCCCCGTCCTCCTCCACTCTAGCCTCTCCCTGGAAGTCACCACAGTCCCACGAGTCTGCACAGCCAAACCGGAGGTCAACGCTACAATCAATGTTATTCATGGAAGATTCATCGTCAGTGATGTTTTTTAATTTTTTATAATACAGTGGTTTTATTTTTGGTGGTTTTTGTTTTACACATTTTCCCCCATCAATTCATAACATCTAAAAGTTTTTTATTTTTACCATTGCTGTTGGCGTTCTCCTCTAGTTTCCTGTCTCGCTCTTTTCTCCTCTCTTCACAGTCAGCTCTCCGTTTCCATTTCTTTAACCAACTGCAAACAGAAACAAGGAAATGCATTTAAGACAGCATACTATAAAAGCTAAACATTGGAGGAGCTAGCAGTGGTGTTAGCAACTCACCTGTGTAGCTTCTTTACAGAGACAGAGTTGCCTATTACCTCACTGGAGTGCTGAGGGCGGTACTTCTCTGTCCACAGCAAATCCTCAATGTTGTGAACTTCACAACAGAAAAATAAAGGTACATATTTTAAAAACCAATGGCAGATCCCAATCAATGACAGAGCTAAAGCACCTCTGTATTCTCGTGGTCCAGGACATACATAGTTAGGACATACAAAATTGGACAAAGAAAAGTAAATACTGATTGTTGTTGAAACTACAATGTATTAGGAATCATCACCTGTCCTAAGGCATTGCTGTGGTTGGGCAGGATAAACCTTCTGAGGAGATTCTGCTTGGTTTGGTGGGTTAGGGGTCAGTTCATGACCTATCCCCAGACCTTGACTTTCCTGCTGTTGCCGCCTGAGTCTCTGTGTTCGGCTCAGCCTGCTTCTTCTAGGCTGACCCCTGGAAGAGGGGATAAGAGACCCCCTGACTTGGTCTTCTAAAGAGGGACTATACCCAGTCAAGCTGGTCTCCTCTAACCCCGGGCTAGACCTTTGGCGCTTGCGTACGGTTTCAGGGTCCTCCTTCTCATTCTGATGTTTCCTCTTTCCTACAGAGCTAGGAGATGTAGCGCCTATCTCTGTCTCTGAAAGAAAAGGCGACCAATAAGACTGAATATGGCACCACACAGACTGTATACATGACAATAAGAACATGACACAGATAGAATAGAGTTAACTATAGTCTCTCAATCTTACCGGGACTTTCCGACTCCAGAATTTTATGTTTGTATTTCTTCAGCAGCATAGTGAAGACTCTTCTCACTGGGAACAGTGGGTTAGACAATTTGACCTCTTCAAGAGTCCCCTTGCGGGCAGACCCTGACAACTTATCTCTCCAACCAGAAGTAATCGACCCCTTCCTCTCAGTCTGGTTGTGTTTAAGTGTTGACCTGGAACACCAATTCAAAATCCATCTCTCTGAGTGTTGGGGACTATTGGCCTTATTAGTGTCCCGTTTCCTGGTGAAAATGGTTGCCACTTTCTCATCTGAGACCCTGGTTGTCCCGGAGGCAGACTGCACCGCTGCTTGAATTGTGAGGGTACATGCTATTTCACTCTGACCAGATCCGAGTCCAACTCCTGCTCCATGGCATCGGCCAGTGACTTGAGCCAGGTCCACTGACCCCATCACTGCCCTGCCCCTGAATGCCGTGTCAGCACTGGAGCAGTTTGACTCTGAAATCATTTTAACATTATTAGGAGGGTCTGAGCAGAAGCTATCCTTGATGAGGCTTGTTCTTGCTTCGGGGTATCTGTTCTGCTTGAATCTGTGCAGCCTACTGGTTGACCGTGACACAGAGAGAGGCACCTCATCAGAAGACCCCCCAATATGACAAGGCACCATCTTAGGTTTCTCTTTCGCCTGCTCAGAAATTAGGCTCTTCCTCCCAAGAGGTTGTGGGGTTATACTGAAGTACTTTGTGATGTCGTTGGATTTTGAGCACCCAGCCTTCTTCTCAATGGCCAAGTAGGGCGATAACAACATCTTTCTTGCCTAGTTAAATAAAAAATAAAATTCCTTTCTGAAGATGTCACCATTACTGTCATAACATCAATAGGGCATTCATATCATTCACTATAATGGGAAGACAAAATTAAAGTTACTTTCACTTTTGTCTTCGTAGTGCCAGATGGCAGCAGGTGCTGTAATAGATACCTACAAAGTAGCACTTTCACAACCGTTGACACATTGTAACAACATAGACTTAGCTAGTTAGAGAACTTTACTTTCTGATATGAGCTTCTGAACAAGTCAATGATAGCCTCCCGAGAAAGTTACTTTAAACATGCTTACGTTCACGCTAATTTCATGATTTAGCTATTCCTTAAAAATAAATCAGCACACGCAGCCAAATGTTTAAATGTTGTGTAACTTACCGCTTCCATATGTTCAAATAAACGCGCCAAACCCAGATCAACCAATCAGACAGCAATTTGAGTACTACGTCACGAATATTTGGTACCGCCCCTAGGCACTGGAGTTACAAAACCTTTGGGAGTAAGCTAATCTACATTTTCTGAATATATTAAAATGTTCTATATTTTTCATGAATGTTGATATCAGTTGAATAAAGAAAACTGACAAGGTCAAATGTATTTTATTTTAAATATAAAATCCCCATATCCAAAGTTTATAACATAAATCACGACTTCAACGGTGGTTTGACAATATGGTGAATTGATTGTTTTCTACCCTTATATCCAGCCGATCAAAAACGTGCATAAAGGTACAAGGAAGTAAAAGACTGGTCCATGGAGTTGAGGGAAAAGTTGTCCAACGAAGCACCAAAACTACTGCTTTTGTTCAATTTGTGCACTCACACAACGCAAAAACACAGCTAAGGCTTATACACCGCTTGGCATTTAAAGTTTTGAAATGATGCAGCAACAAAAAAAAATGTACGCAGAACTGAGAAACTTACTGAAAATCACCCCCTTTGGCATTTAAACAGAGCCTAATAGTAGGATAGACACATATCAACTAGGACCCATTTCCAATGAACAAACAGCATATTGCCTTTGAAGAAAAATCCTACATGTCCATAATCAGTGATAATCAGGTTCACAATGGGATATAGCTAGATATTGACATTATTACAATGTATACAAAGTGTCTGTAAGGAGTGTTGTCCAACACTTCCTATCTCACCCGTTTATGAAGATCAATGAACATCAAAAACAGCTTGAGTTCCAGATGTCCCTCAAACCTAGTTAACCATAATACAGGTTCCAGCATGTCATAAAACGTCCATAGGTTGTAGTCCTGTTTTCTGGGGTGTATTCATTAGTGCACACAGTAGCAAACCGTGGCAAAACATTTCACAACAGAAAACCTTTTGCAACAAAAACAAGAATTTCCTATTGGACAAATACAGGTAGGTCCCGCCCCGTTTTCTTCCGCTTGGTTCCTAGTGAACACACCCCTGTAGAAGAGCTAGGTAGTCTACATAAAAAGGGCGAATGTGCTGGCAGTTTGTGGTTCATCTTGGCTTAATATCCTCAAGCTATGGATGCAGAGAGTAATCCGGTCGTGTGGAAAAATAGTCCACTGTTCCTTCATTACTCAAGATAGTATCAACAGAAACATGAGAATCAACATACATCAAATCAAAACAAATAAAATCCTGATAAGGATTCCGGGGATTCAAGACAGACGGGGTGAATCTGACAATTGATGCAGTTGCGCAGAATAAAATTAAAATGGTGATTCAACTCAAGTTTAAAACAATTCACTAATACAAATTATTACCAAGTGCTAACAATAGTCAACTAAAAGGATCATGAGAGCCAAACAGACAGGGTTATGGAATACAGATCATCAGGAGTGACAATGTTACCAATATGCATGACTTACTGTATATCCACTCAATACAGTTTCTGATTACAACGTGATAACAAAGGCAGTCAAAGCATGATTACAATACCTTTCAAGTGATTCCCCCAGTTTCTTCACACCCCCGAAACCACCAAGAATCACTAAAACTGTCTCACGGTGCATAATGACTTGGTAAAACCTCACATTACAGTGAGTCTTCATATGCCTGTGTTGTGTGTGTAGCTATATTTGTATGTCTTGAGTCAATACAAGACAATCCTCCATTGACGTCTTCCTCCCACCTAGCTAAGCACCAAGGGTGACAGTTATAACAATGAAAATGTATGGGTCGGATCGACTGCTGCCACCAAATGCCATCAGTTCATCAGTCAGTCACGGAGCTTTTTGTCCTCTTGCCGTGCTTGGTCCCACCACCCCCGCCAGAGCTGCAGGCGATTGCGGTGCCATTGCAGGCGCCCTCCATGAGGGCCCGGTCAGCCTGGTCGTCCGCCCCAGCGTCGGGCAGCTCCTCCTGGATGTGGCGGAGGCGGGACATGGCGCGGTCGATGGTGGCCACGGAGACCAGGTTGAAGTCGTGCATGCTGACCAGGTGCAGCAGAAAGTTGCGGCAGAGGTTGCGGCGGGCGATGTAGGCGCCGCACTTCTCCACAAACTGCATGCTGGCCTGGTTCATCTGGTTGTCGGCTATGAAGCTAGATACGGACAGGAAACAGAACACAACGGGAGGAAATGAGGTTAGAATACTGATTTACTAGAGCGAATGAGTCAGATTAAGGACAACTTTTTAAATACATTATGCTATTTTATTTGTATCACATGTTAGATATAAACTCTCAAAGTGTCATGGCTTTATGTGGATTTCTAAATTACAGTAACATAAAGATGACTATTTTTATCCTTACTTAGACACCATTTATAGCACATGTTAAGAGGTAAACTCTTCAAGGTGATGTGGCTGTATGTGTATTTCTAAGTTATCTACTATAGTGCCGTAAGAGGCTAGTGATTAGAGATACATACCCACAGCTTTTAGGTACATACCCATGCTTCATGACGTGCAGGTTCCACAGCTTCATCACCTCCTTCTCGCCCTCGTTGACGTCTGTGAACTCATCCAATTGCTGTGGGTGGAACACTCATAAATTAGTCTACCAACACAACCAGAAGGTACGTTTTAGTTTATGGAAGCAAAGCACAGCTGTAGTTCAAGCCGACACTCATTCATGTTGGCTTCATATAGGGTGTAATCCTATCTTGAGATGCTCGAATTTCATACATTGATATCAATGGGATACTCATTTGACATGCATCTATCTAAAGTTAGGATATGGGCCATTCTGTATAAACATCAGGCAGTCAATTGTTATGTTTTTAATTCTCTTCTCTTCTACTCCATTGTACATAATCTCAGTCTGAGTAACAGTGTGAGCAGAGGGACTGACCGTGGCGGTCTTCTCTCTCAGCCACTCCGGGTCTCTCTCGTCCTCGCTGTCCACGTCCATCTCCTGGGGTCTGAGAGGCATGCAGCTGTCACTGTGGAAGTACAGGCGGTTGTGTCCGCTCACATAGGTCCTTTGCTGCTCCAGCTCCCCATCCTCAGACTCCAGGAACTCTGACAGGCTGGGCTTCGTCCGCTTGGGCCTACAAGACAGGAGCAATGGATTAGGGGTCAGAGGCTGTGGTTAGGTTAGGGACACACCCGCAGGCAAGCTAGTGGACAAATAGTACACATTCTCAGCTAGCTATATGGCTGTGATGGTACCATCTAAGTGAGGATATATGAAATACGTCAGCCAATCAAAATTGCAGTTTTACTTTTTAAGCATACAGCAAATACAAAAATAATTTCACATGATTACCCAGGAGGCTGAACATAACCAAGTGAATATTTTTTATTTCAGTGCTTTGATTCTGACATGCAATCCTTGCTACTGGTTGACTGAGGGTGAGAGCCAATGAGATGAAGACAGGAGACGCCTTCTTTACCTGCACACCAGTACGTGTGTCACAGCAGTCCTCTTGACGGGGCCGTTGCGGCTGAAAGCGAAGCCGGGCTGGCTGTGGATGTCCTGGGGGTTGCCCACGTAGGAGCCGTCATAGCACTCATTGATGGACACGTCTATCCTAGCACCTTTAGGGTGAGGCTGGAGACACAGGGGGACATCAATTCAATTCAAATAACTATTTCTCAAACTCTCAACAACTCAAATATTCAACATACAGTATGCCAGGTACTTGGTAGTAGATGGCTTTAAAATCTCTTTGCTTTTAACAGTTTAATTGATTAACAGGTTAATCAAAATATCAAATTAGCATAAGTTAATAGTTAACATTTTTAAAACATTACAATACATGCATTCATTACAGAATTCACAACACACTTAGTGTGTTCCCTCAAGCCCATACTCCACTACCACATATCTAGAACACAAAATCCATGTGTACGTGTGTGTATGTTATCATGTGTGTGTATATGCAAGTGTCTGTGCCTATGTTTGTGTTGCTTCACATTTTTAAATCTTTCAATTTTTTTCTGATTATACTGCTTGCATCAGTTACTTGGTGTGGAATAGAGTTCCATGTAGTCATGGCTCTATGTAGTACTGTGCACATCCCATAGTCTGTTTTGGAGTTGGGGACTGTGAAGAGACCTCTGGTGGCATATCTTGTGGGGTATGCATGGGTGTCTGAGCTGTGTGCTAGTCATTTACACAGACAGCTCGGTGCTTTCAACATGTCAATACCTCTCACAAATACAAGTAGTGACGAAGTCAATCTCTCCTCCACTTTGAGCCAGGAGAGATTAACATGCACACTATTAATGTTTGCTCTCTGTGTACGTGTGCTGCCCTGTCCCTCATTGTGGCACCTGACCACACGACTGAACAGTAGTCCAGGTGCGACAACACTAGAGCCTGTAGGAACTGCCTTGCTGATAGTGCTGTTAAGAATGCAGAGCAGCGTTTTATAATGGACAGACTTCTACCCACCTTAGATACTGTTGTATCAATATGTTTTGACCATGACCGTTTACAATCCAGGGTTACTCCAAGCAGTTTTGTCACCTCAACCTGCTCAATTTCCAGATAATTTAGTTGAGGTTTAGGGTTTAGTGAACAATTTGTCCCAAATACAATGCTATTAGTTATTGAAATATTTAGGACTAACTTATTCTTTGCCACCCATTCTGAAACTAACCGCAGCTCTTTGTTAAGTGTTGCAGTCATTTCAGTCGCTGTAGTAACTGAAATGTATAGTGTTGAGTCATCCGCATACAGAGACACACTGGCTGGCATGTCGTTAGTAAAGATTGAAAAATGTAAGGGGGCTAGACAGCTGCCCTGGGGAATTCCTGATTCTACTTGGATTATGTTGGAGAGGCTTCCATTAAAGAACATGTCTGTGTTCTGTTAGACAGCTAACTCTTTATCCACAATATAGCAGGGGGTGTAAAGCCATAACACAATTTTTTCCAGCAGCAGACTATGATCGATAATGTCAAAAGCCAAACTGAAGTCGAACAAAACAGCCCCCACAATCTTTTAATCATCAGCTAATCATCAGTCATTTGTATAAGTGCTGTGCTTGTTGAATGTCCTTCCATATAAGCGTGCTGAAATAGGAAAACGTTCAAACATAGGAATCCTGTACACACACACTCACAAAGCCCTAGTCTCTCACCACGTAATTGAAAATGAACCGGCTGTGGGACTGTTTGAGGTGTTTTAGCAGGCTGTAAAGCTTCCTACAGTTCAAGGTGCACCAGGGACAGTGGAGGTCGTCTCTAGCCTCCGTCTGCTGCCGCGTGTTGTTGTTGTACAGGAACTGCCATGGGACAAAAGGATGGAAGTTCATTACAGGTTTATTAATAACTGAACCATTCTGAGTGATGCTCAAACAAGATTTTGTTTTACATTTAAGTATATTACGCTACCCTTCCCCTGTACTTAGAGGTGTGTCATGATAATCATAACCAGGCGTGTGCTACACATTAGTGATGGATGAGGCGAGTTTCCCCCTTACTATGTAAAGCGATGTGAAACATTTCATATTGGTGCATAAACAGACCTGGTAAAATATACGCAGTTTCTGCCTGGGTTCACACAGGATCTGTTCTCTTTTCATCTGGATGTCTGTGCTGACAGAGGCCTTCACAGCTACAACAGGGAGGGGAGGGAGAAATGAAGGAGACAGAGGTTATTAGCACAAACCATTTTTCGGGACATTATTGTGCTAGTGATGCCGCTGCATGTCGGTCTGGTCAATTTTATTATAAAGTTAAAGTCATAGTATATTTATGGCTCTAGTATCGGTTAGATGGTGACCAAGGCTGCATTTACACAGGCAGCCCAATTCTGACCCCCCCCCCCACACACACTAATCACATCAGATTGGTCAAAACACCAATGAATGAAAAAATTATCAGAATTGGGCTGCCTGTGTAAACCCAGCCTTAGATACATACATTTTGAGTCAAGGCAAGAGAACAGTATACTGAAATTGGTGTGATTGAATCTAATGGGAGGTTACAATGTGTTGTTCCTTTTGGGTAAAAGCCAAGTAAGTTGCTATTGAGTGTGTTGTGTCTCTTACACAGGGGGGCAGATTTGAGTGTGCTGGGCCTGCTCTCCACGGGGCTGGAGCCGTCAGAGTTGCGTGTGGCCAGGGGCTTGGCCACGGGGGCTGTGGACTTGTCGCTGGCGTCACCTGTCCAGCGCAGAGTGAACTGCAGCGTGGGTCCCTGAGAGAACGTCTCGAACGGTGGCAGCCTCTGTGGGAGCAGAGCCGGAAACATTAGTTGTATAGTTGTCGTCCCCGACCCTGGTGCTGGAGCTACTGGTTGGGCAAGCTGTTGTTTCAGCTCTGCACAACAACACCGGATTTAATTAATCAACTTCTTATCAAGACTGATTAGTGTAATTCAAATCAGGTGTATTTAGTGCTGGCCTGAAACCAAAGCCTGCTAGGTTGGCACACACACGTGCCTTTGGCACACTCACCTTCCCATCCAGAATGGTTTCCCATGTGGCTCGTTTCTTGCTGACAGGGCAGTCCTCCATCCCTTGCATGGACACTTCATACTCCCCATCCAGCAGCTGCAATCTCCTGCACATGACAGAGGTCGCTTATTAACTATACGCGCTGAGTAATGAATTTAACAATGAGTGTGAACAGCTATAGAATATATGTGGTCATGGTTTTAATAAAAAAATAGGGGTCAGAGTTTATAGCACTTTAAAAAGCCACTCGAAAGCGGCTAAATATCCCTGAGGTCAAAGTGCAGCAGCAACTTGGTAATGACAGTTGCCACCTGGGGATAAATGACTACCATTTTGCCATATATGGTATGTTGTTTACCTGTTCTTGTCAAAGACGGTCATCTGTGCAACAAAGGTCTCTGTGGTCTCTCCATCTTCTCTGTGGGCGGAGCTTCTCTTCTTTCTGCTGGGCACCTCTGTCACATCTGAACATGTAAAGACACCAAACAAACAAAAGCAAGACATTTTCCTCATGAAAATAATGCCACATCATCAAAACAAAATGGTTGCCATATTATTTATATATATATATATTTATATATATATATATATACAGTAGCAGTCAAAGGTTTGGACACACCTACTCAGTAAAAATAGAGAAAAACCCTTGACTATTTTCTACATTGTAGAATAATAGTGAAGACATCAGAACTATGATATAACACATATGGAATCATGTAGTAACCAGAGAAGTGTTAAACAAATCAAAATATATTTTATATTCTTAAAAGTAGCCACCCGTTGACTTGATGACATCTTTGCACTCTTGGCATTCTCTCAACTACCTTCATGAGGCAGTGTCCCTACAACTAATCTGCTTTCTCTCCAAACAAACACAGACATTTGATTTTAGTAAGTCATCCAACATCCCCGAGGGTGTTTTAGCAACTACTTGCCTATGTTCTCATTGGCCTCGCCGTTCACAAGGCCGTTCATGTCCCTCCTCCCGGTGCGTAAGACCCTGAACAGGAGCGAGTAGGACTTGACCATGTGGCTGTTGCTGGGCTCAAACTCGTTACTGGACACCAACAGGGAGGGCAGGGAGCCAGGCTTGGTTTGGTTGCTGCAGTCAGGATTCAAAGGCACTTGCTTTTTACCTGTAGGCACTTGCTTCACCGGGCAGCTGACATCCTATGGAAAACAATGTTAAAGGAGAAAAGTTAGGATTTAGCTAGGAGGTGAGTTAGGAGTTTGGTTTATAAACAATTTCACGTGATTGAGACAATGTGAGAGAGAAACGAAGCCTTGTTTTTACCTTTCGTTTTTTATGGCAGACTTTGACAAGTAGCACCTCTAGAGAGACCGAGCTCTGTTCGTTTTCTGAATTCTGAGATGGCTTTTCTGCGAGGGTGAAAGTGTGAGAAAAAAAAAGAAGTGTGTCTTATGTTTCATCCTTTTGTCTCTTCCGTTTTTGTACAAATATCACACCAACACATTGGTATAAGGCATACAAATACATTGCATTTGAACATGGTGCAAACAGGAGAGTATTGAAGGGCATACCATCCTTATGGAAGAATCCAGTGAAGGTAAGCTGCAGGTGTGAGGACAAGCTAGAAGAAAAAGCAGTAATACACAAATCAGAAAAGATGCAGAGCTGTGGTAACACTCTCAGGCACAAGTCACATATAAGGCTCCCCACCCTTCCCACTGTTTCTCTCCTACTTGCCAGTCTCCACCTCTGATTACCTTACTGTCTAAATAAAGTGAAAACACCTCAAATTAAATACATTTAAAGAAAAGAAAACTAACTAACTATATGGCTCAAGATTTTTTAAGTTATGATAAGCATCCATTAAAACGTATAATACGTCTCATAACTCTTACCTGTGAGATTCCTGCTCTCCCTTCATCTTCTCAACTCTGAGCAGCATGTCATCCACCTTGAAAGTTTTCCTGAGCACACAAGTTCAAGCACAGCACAAATTAGGACCTTAGAAGTGGCTTTAACTTTGATGAGATAAAAAAAAAGTACAGTAGGACCTCAAAGATATGAACATGTCGGGAATGGAGGTCCATAAAATGGCCGTCCGTAACTTTGAAATTATCTTGATAACCGCATCTACCTTTATAGAAAATATAGATAGCGTATGTACACGGGTAAGCAAGGTGTACGCTTGTGTGTAGCCCACATAAGTTTGGTTTTGCATTTAATACATGTCCCGGTTTGATATTGATCGTTTGGTTAACGTCCAGTCTGTAAGTTTGAGGTTCTTATCTTTGAGGTTCTACTTTATACCATCTCTGATTAATGTCTTACTACCATATAAAAATCATCTGATCCCTTTCAGATCAATCAGAGAACAATATGTTACCTTTTGGCATTTGTTCGAGTGTTTCTGTGGGTCATGAAGGTAAGAGTCCTGTGCAAGAATATAGGCTAAAATGGAAGCATTTGGAGGTTAATCATTAATACACCAGACATTGTGAAAATGAGAAATAAAATAAAATGACACGTATATATCTATTATTATATATACAGTGCCTTCAGAAAGTATTCACACCCCTTGACCTTTTCCACATTTTGTTGTGTTACAAAATGGGTTTAAAATTTATTACATTTTTTGTCAACAATCTACACAAAATACTATAATGTCAGAGTGGATTTTTTTTACATTTTTAATAATCACATTTATGGAAAATAAAACACTAATATATTTTGAATAGATAAGTATTCAACCCCTTGAGTCAATACATGTTACAATCACAGCAATTACAACTATGAGTCTTTCTGGGTAAGTCTGTTAGATTTGTTTTATTCAATTCAGTCTGGTATGAGAACGGTAGCACCTATCTGCAAAAGCAGGGTGTCTGCGGAAAGCTGAGTATCTTGGCTATTGACCTGTGCCTTAAAATCTTTGGTGTGGCTTACTACCATATATGGGCATACGAATGTATAAGGCAGGCCGAGCCGACGACTTAATTTCAAGATGGCTGCTACCTACATTGCAGTTAGCATAAACAAAATAAACATGGAATACGTCTATACACACCAAAAGTCGGGACTCCACAGATCATGGGGATGTCTTATTTGTCTGCCTGATTTTTTAATACATGTTTTATATTTAACTAGGCAAGTCAGTTAAGAACAAATTCTTATTTACAATGACAGCCTAGGAACAGTGGGTTAACTGCCTTGTTCAGGGGCAGAACGACAGATTTTTACCTTGTCAGATCAGGGATTCGATCTAGCAACCTTTCGGTTACTAGCCCAACGCTCTAACCAATAGGCTACCTGCCGCCCCTGTGACCTACCGTTATTGATCACCAGCCCCGAGAGTAATAATGTTTATTTTTGTTATTGTCTGTTTCATATTAGTTCACTGTTCTAACTTTCATCCTTGTAACTTTGAAAAGGACACTGAACTCTTATGACCATTGTTTTTGTGGTTATCACCTCTGCCTTTGTCTCCAAAGTGTTACTGTTTGCATTGTGTGTGTGTGTGTGTGTGTGTGTGTGTGTGTGTGTGTGTGTGTGCTTCACACCTATTTCGAGTCACTGTACAGATAAAGGCCTGTTGTTTTTACTTCACAGTAATGTCGTTTTCTACATTTAGTCAACTGTAATTCTGTGTGTCTTACAACAATATTTTCCTTTTTTTTCTTCTAAATATAAATTTTATCCCCTTTTCTCCCCAATTTTCGTGGTATCCAATCGCTAGTAATTACTATCTTGTCTCATCGCTACAACTCCCGTACGGGCTCGGGAGAGACGAAGGTCGAAAGCCATGCGTTCTCCGAAGCACAACCCAACCAAGCCGCACTGCTTCTCAACACAGCGCGCCTCCAACCCGGAAGCCAGCCGCACCAATGTGCCGGAGGAAACACCGTGCACCTGGCCCCCTCGGTTAGCGCGCACTGCGTCCGGCCCGCCACAGGAGTCGCTGGAGCGCGATGAGACAAGGATATCCCTACCGGCCAAACCCTCCCTAACCCGGATGACGCTAGGCCAATTGTGCGTCGCCCCACGGACCTCCCGGTCGCGGCCGGCTGCGACAGAGCCTGGGCGCGAACCCAGAGACTCTGGTGGCGCAGCTAGCGCTGCGATGCAGTGCCCTAGACCACTGCGCCACCCGGGAGGCCCCCTTTATTTTATTTACCACAGAATGGAGGATGCAGACGATTTAGATGATGACGTTTGGGAGCCACCCTTCCCCAGCAAGCGTCCCCCACCGCTATGTCAATCACCCCGTCTGATGGTTCTACATCCACTTTTCATAGACCTCTTGAAAAATAAAATAAGGACTTGTGGCACCCTTCGTCCTTACAAAATCGGTTTCCCCAAGACCAAGGTAAACGACATGACAAAGACAGCGGAGAGGGGGACCATACGTTGGAACAGGAATAACAAGCTACTTTTGGTGAAATGGAAGGACACTAGGGAAGTAACCATGCTCACCACAAAGCATAAGGCATTCAATAACAACCATGTCCCAAGGAGGGTGAAAAGGGAAGAATGTCCCCAGTCCTATTTCTGTGAAGGACTACATTGCCAGCATGGGGGGTGTCGACCTATCTGATGCTCTGATAGGCTACTACCAGGTCCTCCACAAGACCAGGAAGTGTTATAAGAATTTTTTTTTGCCACTTTGTGGACATTGCTACAGTAAATGCTTTCATTCTCCACAAGCAGATGTCCAAAGCAAAAAAGGTCAACCCCCTCTCTCCCAGTTGGCCTTCCGAGAGCAGCTGGTGTTGGAAATGGCTGAATTGGGGGCCCAAAGCAACCATCACAAGACCCCCCACTCAAGGTGAGCGCCACTATCCAACACACATGCAAAAAGACAAAAGGAAGAACTGCATGCATTGCACAAAACACAGGGGGCGAAAAAGGGTGAAATGCCAGGTCTTCTGCCCGAAATACCGGTTCGCTTTTTGTTTCCTGGCAGAGAGGGACTGCTTCAAAGACTATCACGACACGGACAAGCTATGCTGAAAGTGAAATCTAATCATCTACACCTGGGATGTAAAACGAACACGAATGCAATTTGTAAATAGTTCAGCTTATTTCTATTTTTGCACCCTTTTTAGTGAAGAACATGTGTAACCAACTTTGTGTTTGATAAGATATTTTTGTATATTTTTGAATGCATATCTGTTGCTTTTATACTGTTTTTGTAAACAGTTAATTTGTATGTGGGACCAATATATTGGATATGCCTAGGCTAAACATTCAGGCACTTTTGAGTGGTTGAAAACACTTGGATATCCCCTGTATGTCCCCCGACACCACCACAACGTTTGAGAGAGGTTGGTGTTGTAGAAACTTAGTTTTTATAGTGAAAAATAACTTTTAGGCATATCCATGTGCAATTACCACATTCTGACAATTTGGAGGTTGAAAGGACACTTGAATGTACCCTGGATACCACATAACACCACCACAATGTTTGAGTGAGGTTGATATAGTAGAAATTGTTTTTATACTGAACAAATAGCATTTAGGGATTGCAAATATGTAATAGCACTGGAATTATCTAATTTACAGACATACCACTTTGAAGAAGTTTAGGGACACTTGGAAACATCCCGTGACCACACTTACTAAAATATCTGCCCATTTCTAGTTGTTAGGCCTATCAATGCCATTTTTTTTCTGATACTGTTCACATTTTGTGGGAGCCATCTGATGTGTTTCCAGCTCTGGGCATCAATAATTATCTTATTGATGAAAGATTACTATTCTGAACTATGTAACTCCTATCTTCTGATAATTTCCTCAATCTCCCAGATGTCTTCTTTCCAGATATAGCAATTTTTGGCATGTCAGTATCATGTAATTACACATGAATAGCAGTTCCTTTTGGGTATGTCTATTTAAGTGGAAATCAAAATGTTGCCTTTACATCTAAGAGGTTAAACTCTGGAACTGTTTTAAAGTCCCCATTGGCCTCATGGTGAAATCCCTGAGCGGTTTCCTTACTCTCCGGCAACCGAGTTAGAAAGGACGACCTGTATATTTGTAGTGACAATGTATTGATACACCATTCAAAGTGTAATTAATAACTTCACTATGCCCAAAGGGATATTCAATGTCTGATTTTTTCTTCATCTACCAATAGGTGCCGTTCGTTGCGAGGCATTGGAAAACCTTCCTGGTCTTTGTGGTTGAATTATGTGCATGAAATTCACTGCTCGACTGAGGGACCTTACAGGTAATTGTATGCATGGGGTAGTCATTCAAAAATCACATTAAACACCACTATTGCACACAGAGTTATTCCATGCAATTTATTATCTGACCGGTTAAGCAAAGTCTTAGTCTTGCCATAACAATGGGGTTGAATACTTATTGACTCAAGACATTTCAGCTTTTCGTTTTTATTTTTTTGTTAACATTTCTAAAAACACAATTCCACTTTGACATTTTGGGTTATTTTACATAGACCAGTGACACACAATCTACATATAATCCAATTCAGACTGTAACAACAAAATAAGGAAAATTTCAAGGGGTGTAAATAGTTTTTGAAGGCACTGTACATTATGTATACATGTATATTATGGATGTAATATTTGCTTACTGCAATCAGGTTCCTTGTGCGGAGAAATCTGTAGATTTGAGTTGGCTCTGCAAATACATCATAACAATAATCATAGCCTGCTCAATAATCTTATTTTTTATGATTTTAGTAAGAATTGAATAAAATTATGGTATGAATGTATTCACAGAGCTGTATAGTATTGCAGAGCCGCACATATATATCCTATGCATGTTATGGTTCCAGGCCCACTTTCTAATAAAATTTAGTCAGAGATAGGCCTCATATTAGTCAGTGTCATTGATATTAGTTGTGAGAAAAGTAGACAACAAAATCCAAATTATACGCTATTGGTTATTTTAAAAGATTTCCACCTGGCTTAAAATCGTTACTTCCTGGTATAAGTAAAAAGTCATGCAACTCACTTTCAAAGGCCTGTAGAAACAACTCATGGTCTGCTTGAATCTGCTCCATCTTCGGCTTCTTCACCGTGGTCATTACAGTTGTCGATGCCGGGTAGACGGCGCCGTTCGCTTTACAACTGGTCCCACTCATGACTTCACCTGAATGCTGTAGATGGTGCATCCATGCAGATGAAACAAACATTATTATGGTCCTTTTCAAAACAAAGGAAGCATAATCATATCAGCTAACGTTAGTTGAGTTAGCAAGCTAGCTAACCTACTTTAGTATGGGCTTTGTATAACATTATATTTTTCCATTTCAACATCCCATAAGACTATGAAAGATCATAGCTAACTACACACATACATATTTATGTAAGAAATATAGAGGTAAACACATTGGCTAGCTACCGTAATTTGTCTCAAATTCCAGCATCTGGATTTTTGTTAGCTAGTTAGCCAGCAAGGCTAACTAGCTAGCATAAACAAATAGTCAAAATGTCCTAAATTATAACTAGATAGCTTAAACGTGTGGGAGTGATATTCGAAACGGGTAAAACACAAAAGTATGCTTTACTATCTGACTGTACAACACTGAAGCTAACCTTGTGAGCATTAGCTAAGATTAGCAAGCCAGCTAGAGACTCACCAACACAGGCAACCCATGAAATTTGCAAGGAAGCAAGCTGCTGCTAGCTAAACTAGCATAGTGGGTTAACGAGAAGAAATCCCAAATGTTGCGGTCCAGTATTCCCTCCAACGATTCACACAAAGTCGACTAGTAAAGTACATCCATCATATTTACATACAAATATTAGATTATGTTATTGGTTATATGAAAAACATTAAAACTTCAGATGAGCTACACGTTATGCTAAAATCGTGTGGTCTTTACTGGACATCTAGAAATACTTCTCATCCAATAGAAATTCGAATATGGAATTTGAGACTTGTGATTGGGCAGACACAACTGTAAGTGACACCATCATGTTCGGTGGAAGAGGCAAATTGCCGCTCGCTTTCTCTTGCTTTTCAACGATTTTGCGGGAAATCTTTCCACCAACCGGGCATGATTCGTGAAGCTTGTTTACTTTTCTGCCTAGCCGCATATTTCTGGTGCCAATTATAAATCAATACACTTGCTGCCAAATATTGTGCAAACCAGAAAACTGATGATAGGAAATGTACTGTCTATGTTATATATTTTTATGGTGAATGTAAATGCCCACCATTATCAGTTAAACGTGTTTATAATGCATGGTCTAATAATAAAAACCAATGCTAAGTTTTTCGCTTGTCAAGCGGTAATTTATTGTAATTCACATGTTTTTGCACGGACTCAGTTGAAGCACGGAACCGGAAGTACAGCATTCACAACTTCCACACGTGTGGAAAATGCGTTTGGGCTAATTTAGTTCACTATTCTTGTTTTTACGTAATACTTTAATAACATTTACAACAGAAGGCAGTCAAAATTAAAGCACCAAGTAAGTGACGATGGCTGAGATAGTCCAACAGCGGATCGAGAATCGAATCCCAGAGTTGGAACAGTTGGAGAGAGTGGGACTGTTCAGCAAAAAAGAAGTCAAGTAAGATTAAAAACACTAGCTTAGCTAACTAACAATGTTGGCAAAAATCTTTGAAGTTGTATTAAATCCGATTAATCTCCCAATTACAGATCCATGCTAAAAAGGGCGACAGCTTTAGAATACAAACTGCATCGATTGATCATAACCAAAGTTGACTTCATTGCATACATTCAGGTGAGTGCCAAATACCAGTGAATACAGCTTGAAAATGTGAGTATGGGCAATCAAAAACAAGTATTATACAATGTATTAATCTGTGTTATTTCTTTGTTATTTCAGTATGAAATCAATGTATTAGAGCTGATAAAGAAGAGAAGATCAGTAAGTTTTGAATCTCATATGTAATTATTATTTAAGTCATTATTTAAGTCATTATTTAAGTCATTATATACATGAAGGATTTGTTTCATTGGTTCATTTCATTTTGTAGGCTACACATTCGCAGCTACAAGTTGAATTGTGGTATATGCCTACAAATAAAGTGAATAGCAATTAGGTAGATTAACAAAACAATGAAAGTGCTGTTGATGAAGCCAGTTTCGGAGAGTTCCGGCATGTGCCAGCTCATGGCAGAGACTGGTGCTTCTGGCAACCCACTGGTGTGATGGTGATGCATTGGCTTGCTGGCCATAATGTTGTCCTCAGCCTATCTGTAGCCTTCCTGTGATGGAGTTCGCTTGGTGGCCCTGATGTCATCCTCAGCTCAACCTCTCTGTAGCCTGGACTTATCACCCAAGTGGGTGCACGTCTCTGCAGTTACTATGGCACAAAAAAGCTCACCACACATCAATCCAGAGCAGTAGTCATCCTCACTACGAACACTGCCATTTCCACAATGCAGTCAGGTCTTATAAGGCAGGGCTTAATATAAGCCTAGTTGTCTGTTTGAGGTCGGACAGGCAATGTTCCACTTTTTAATTTAAATAGAAGCCGGTGCTGAGCCTGATGCATCTTTTAAATGCAAACGTTAGTCGGCAGCTAGCTATCTAGCTAGCCTAAACAAGCAGACTTGCCATCACTCATGAGAAAAAACAACCAGATATATATCCAATCAACACTCAATGACTTATCAACAAAAAAAACACAAATTAAAATCTAAAATATACAGAGCTCTGTTTGGCTGCCTTACAGCGCCATGGCAACGACAGAATCCACTAATAATAATATCCACTTTCAGTATCATGCTAGAGTTTACAACCAATGAATGCCTGCAAATCCATTTGAAGTTCTATGAAATATGGACATATTTAATATCTGTATCAGGAGTTCATATTTGTTCCTCATCATGTTTCATTTTTAGCGCATCGGCTATCAGTTCAAAAGAGAGGAGATAGAGTTTTCCATCATCTCGAGGATCAACAGCATTTTCAGAAGGGCCACAACTAAATGGAAGGTACTGTACAAGCCCTATATGACATAGCTATTAGCTACGGGATGTTGAATATATCAAACAGCGCTATGCAGAAGGCACCAAAGAAGTCACTGGACAGACCAATTAGATCTCCTCTTTTTGCAGGATGATGTGCAGTTGTGGCTCTCTCACATTGCTTTCTGTAAGAAATGGGTAAGTTTAAGTTATCTTGGGTTCTTTCCTGATAAACGTTGAATAAATGTTGTGTTCTGGTGCTGAAACGGTTATTTTTGTTATCTCCTCAAATAGAACACAAAGATTCAACTCAGCAAGGTGTTCTCCTCCATGCTTGCCATTCATCCTGAGAAACCAGGTAGATTTATCATCATACTATGGTGACATACCACGTCAATGGCATATGTCCTTGTAATATACACTGAGTGTACAAAACATTAGGAACACATTCAGTTGCACCCCCTTTTGCCCTCACAACAGCCTCAATTCGTCGGGGCATGGACTCTACAAGGTGTCGAAAGCGTTCCACAGAGATGCTGGCCCATGTTGACACCAATGCTTTCCACAGTTGTTTCAAGTTGGCTGGATGTCCTTTGGGTGGTGGACCATTATTGATACACACAGGAAACTGTTGAGCGTAGAAAAACCCAGCAGTGGTGCAGTTCTTGACACACTCAAACCGGTGCGCCTGGCACCTACTACCATACCCGGTTCAAAGGTGCTTAAATTTTGTCTTGCCCATTCACCCTCTGAATGGCACAAATACACAATCCATGTCTCAATTGTCTCCAGGCTTAAAAATCTTTCTTTAACCTGTCTCCCCCACTTCAAAATCAGTGTAGATGAAGTGGATTTAACAGGTGACATCAATAAGGGATCATAGCTTTCACCTGGCCAGTCTATGTCATGGAAAGAGCAGGTATTCCTAATGTTTTGTACACTTAGTGTATAATTGTATGCCATTTAGCATATGCGACTTAGTCATGTGTGCATACATTTTTACGTATGGGTACTCCTGGGAATCAAACCCACTACCTTGGCATTACAAGTGCCGTGCTCTACCAACTGAGCTGCAAAGGACCACTATCTACACTACACAGGGTCCTATCATTGCTCCAGTTGTGTGAGTGGATGACAGCCTAGTCAGCAGAATCGTTGATTGCCTCTCCTTTCTCCAGCCCTCTGGATCATGGCTGCCAAGAGCGAGCTGGAGGACAATAACTTGTCAGAGAGCGCCAGACACCTGTTCCTGCGTGCCCTGCGCTTCCACCCGGAAAGCAAGAAGGTCTACCAAGAGGTATGGAGTGGCATTTGATTTTCAATGAATTGAAGAATTACCATATTTGGCTCGAAGCTGAGATGCTGTGGTAGCAAACACTGAATGCACACAAAAGCCTAAATGTAGCAGAACCACTGTTAAAACCCCCAGGATGATTGATACCCGTGTCTCTACCTGAACAGTACTTCCGTATGGAGCTGTTGAACGCTGAGAAATTGAGGAAGCAACAGAAGGGGCTGGAGCGGGCTGAGATGGATGTGGTGAGTACACACACACACCTTTTTGAGTTTCTTTTTGTACTGAGTCCCTGATTGTCCTCTTCACTCTACAGGAAGAGTGCGACTTCTCCCCTGAGATCATGAGTGGCAAACTGGCCGAGTTGGTGTACAGAGATGCTACTGGGAAAATCCAAGGTGAGCTGTTTTCCATCGCATTCTATTTGTTCTATGCCATTCCTATTGCCTAACAGTCATCCGTATGTCTACTTTGGTTATTAAGAGAGTAGAGACAGTGTTTTGGAGATGTTAATGGTTTTCTCTGTGCTGTCCACAGGAGCTGATTTCATCCTGTCTCTTTTGACCATCGCCGCCATCTTTGACTTCACTAAAGAACTACAGGACACCATTATACAAGAGTACGGCTACATTTTGGGTTGCTGATCTCTGTATTCATTTTTCAACATGACACAACACACACTGACCATGCTGAATGTCCTGTCCCCAGCCTGCAGAGCAAATACACAGACGACTCACTGACGTGGGACTTCATGGCCAAGCGGGAGCTGGAGGCGACGGTGGGAGAGGCGCTTCAGTCAGCCAAGGGGCGGGCCTCTGACATCGCCAGGAGAGAGGAGCGCTGCTGCCAGGTCTACGAGGAGGGCCTCAACAGCCTCAACACAGGTACGTACACACAACAAACAGAAATGCACACACCAACACAGGTTAGACAGAAACACATCACATTACAAACACACAGGTAAGACACAACACGAAACTTAACATAGGTAGACATAACATAATGCAAATAAAGACCTCAACACAGATAGACACGATACAATAAGTACACAACAACACAAATGACGTGTTGGATGAAGTGTAACGGAGGAGGTTCGAGGACCACATTCGGGATGGGTAACCTTGCCTGAGACCTGAAAAGTTGCATTTGCTTCCCAAACCTAGGCGGGCTAATGCCGTCATCTGGGGTCCAGGCGACACTGCTTCGAATCATGTTGGTCACAAACAACTAGGGATGTTGTTTGAGTACTCGCATTAGTTTTTTTCCCCTGGTACTCGAGTATTCAAATAAAAACAATTATTTTTAGAACACAAGGGCTGCACTGCATTTGTCTATATGCCAACCGTGCGCAACAATGCCTAATTTATCATACAGATAAATCCTAATTGTTAATTGCCCCATATATTCAGCCAATAAAAAACAAGTGTCATTTTAAGATGTTGAAACCGCAATATCAACTGGTTATATTATGGAACACAATGTTAAAAAAGGCAGTAACCTCAGCGGTGGCGCTTGCTTGTGGAAGCCCTCTGTTAGGAATCAAAAACCTGTCTTTACGTAGTCCAAAGTAAATAAATATGAATTGAAATTGCCCCATATCTATTCAGTCAATAAAAAGCCATTTGAGAATCATTCATTGAAACAGTAATGAGTTGTGTTAACTGCTCGGCTCTGGCGGGATCTCAGTGGCGCTTTTCAGTGACAATAGATGCGGTGCGAGATTGCTGCTGCTTGTCCCCCTCCGAGAATGTTTCTTTGCGCTTGATAAGCATATGATTTCTCATGGCAATAGCTGTGCTATGATAGGAGAGCTTGATATTTGCATTGAAAACTACGCAATATACTTCCAACCCTTACTGCGTTTGGCTGCCATGCTGATAGTGCCCATTTCACACTGTGCCTGACCCCCCCCCCCCCCCAGCCAATTCAAAGCACTTGCTATCAAATATTTGGCATTTATATTTTTAAATCTTAAATAAAGAAGTTGTAATGTGATAGTTAACACCGCTCTCTCAATGTAACACATTTTCATTTTCAGAAGTTCTGAAATAAGAGACAAATAGTTTTACTGTATTTGAAGAGGAAAGAAAATCTGGTTAAAGATCGGGTTTTGACGTCTGTTTGTGTACTCGATTACTCATGCCCATCTCTACAAACAACCATGATTGTTTTCCCTCTGTAAATGATGAGTAGGGCTGTGGCGGTCATTACATTTTGTCAGACGGTAACTGTCATGCCAACTGACGGTTAATTAACAAACCCGTTTAGCATCTCCAGGCTTCCGCATACCAAGCTATGTGCCTTTGGAACAAATTCCAACTGATATACACCATCACAAATCCATAATTTATTTTAGGCAGGTGTAAAGAAAGATGATATGAAGAAAATGTATTTCAGAATAGTATATTAGCAGCTGAATAATATAGTAGCACTGGGATCCTCTGCTTGTTGTGGCAACCAGTAAATCTCTGCTTTCACACTGGATTGCATATAGAAATGTCTGGGCTTTTAAGAAAACTTTCAGTCCACGCATCAACCACTGTTTGAGGAGCATCCTCTCGCTGCGTGACAGGTCATATTCCGCTCAAACTGTATGCCATGGTGTCTCCAAACCTGTTTCCTGCCGCTACCCCGTGCTTAATTTGGGAAACCAAGTGAAATCTATTCAGGAACATCAATAGTCACGTTTTCACAACAAAAGATATTTCATTAAACTGCTGACAGCTCCTCTCTCTGCTTGCTGGAGAAAGGAATGAAGGAGAGAGGAGGAAATGGAAATGCACAGTGGTGAAATGTTCTGTAGCTAAAGGTAATATGTCAGCCTATTAATTATAAAACATGCCATATTATTACGTTATTCAAAATCCTAATAATATCAAATACAAATTCACTATAATTGTAGGCTAACTATACTCTGTAAGCCGCCCTGCACAATCAACAAACCAAACCAGTATTATACATACTGGATGGACTGGTTACCTTATGCTACGCTCCAAAACTTTCTCTCCATCAGTCTGGGAGATAACTTATAGGCCTAGGCCAGTGTTTCCCAACCCTGGTCCTCCAGTACTCCAAACAGTACACATTTGTATTGTAACCCTGGACAAGCACACCTGATTCAGCTTGTCAGCTAACCATCGAGCCCTCAATGGGTTGAATATGGTGTGTTTGTCCATGTGTACGGTTGGGGTTACACAAGAACCAGGCTTGGGGAACACTGGCCTAGGCCTATAAGTTCTCTCCCAGACTGATGGAGAGAAAGTTTTGGAGCGTAGCATACGGTAACCAGTCCATCCAGTATGTATAATACTGCAGTAAACACTCAAATGTGATTACTAGAGTTTGTAGCCTACACAAATTATGTACCAAGTACATCTTAAAATCAGTTTTTTTATTTTTATATAATTAGTTTTTCTGCTGTGCTTAATATGCAGTAGGATATGTATAGTATAACTGCAATCATTTTTTTTCAGGCTTGGGCTCATATACAGGTTTATGTGTATGGGTGTTCTACATGCGACGTCTTAAATGCTTTGAATAAATCATCACCTTAGAAAGCGCTGTCCCTTTTCGTTGTTTGGCTTTGAAACAAGATCCACTCAGTTTTCCACTCAGTTTCAATCTGTTGTTGAACTTCTTCAAATTGATCGATCATAGTGAGGTCCAACAATGTAGCCTACATTTGCATTCATGTCAGAGTGATTAGAGGGACAATAAAGAGCTGAGTAGCAGGCCGTTAGCGTTCTGACATCGTTAGCGAGTTGGGTACTACCAACGCATCGGCGCCTTTCACGTAGAGAGCATAGGAGGAGAGTACCGTGACTCAACTTTCATGTGGAATTTGACTGTGGTCATGACTCATGACTGCCAGTCACGGCAACAACCCCAGTGATGAGGGGTCTCTCTGTTGTGTTCCAGAGGCCATGTGGGCGTGCTACGTCTCCTTCTGCCTGGAGAGGTTCAAGAGGATAACCAACGTCCAGCAGCTGAAGGAGAAGGTTAACATTTCAAACCATGGCTATAATTGCTGATGAGCACTTTTTAGGGAAGAATATTGATAGAGTGATGATCTAGTGTTAATGACTAGTATATTGGTGAAATTAGTATAGGGTTTTCTAAGACTGAACTCTGGCCTGTGTGTGTGTTGGCATCCCTCAGAGGCAGGAGAGGCTGCTGGCAGTGCTTCAGCGTGCCCACGACTCCTCACTGCTGAAGGAGGACTTCTACAAGAACTGGGTAAGAAGATTTCTTATGGCAAGAGTAAATCTAGGACAGCAAGTGTATAAACATAGGCTCTCTAACATACAAACATAGAGCATAGCAACCAATAGGATACATGAGGTTCACAACATGTAACGATTTCCTGTGTGTGTGTCCCTCCATCGGTCTGTTCAGCTGCAGGTCTTACTCTCATCAGGAGACTCGGAGCAGACCGCTGCGGTTGCCATGGCAGCCACCCAGCGCTACAGACAATCTGTGGACGTGTGGTGCCTGGCCCTGCAGACGATGGTGCATCTGGGGAGTGGCGCCACAGGCAAGCTATTCCAGGACGCCCTGACACACGTGAATCCCAAGGTACACACACACACACACGGTGTGTGAAAGTGGGGCAGCTCCAACTCTGTCCCAGATAATTTCCTACAGCATATTAACTTCCTCAAATGACTGCTATTCGCTGCTAGAAACCAGTTCCAATATGACTGGAAGGGCTCGATTCAATCAAACCCACAGTGCAGTATTTACGTGGTAGTTCCTTTTCCCGTGGTCACATGACAGACAATCTGACAGAATGGCTTCAGGTACTGTTAAACCACATTACTAATACCGGGTAGACTTTACTTACAGGTAAATTCTTCAGGTACTGTAAAAACCTATAACTAGTACCAGGACTTTGTTGATTTCACGTTCGTAGATGTTGAACTGACATCTGTGCCCAGTGGGTAGTATGTAGTAGAGCTGGGATGATAAACCGATCACTTATCGACACCGACCATACCGATCACTTTTCGCAGGCATTTTGCTGATATCGTCATGCTAAGTAGCCTATACAAGAGAAATGAAATAAGTTTGCTAATATGGGTGACTGTTTATGGGGCAATTGATGGCTACAATCAAACTAGTAGTTTAAAACAACTGGTGCACATTGTTATTATTGTTATCCTTTTATTTATTGTTTATTGTTTATTTATTGCAATATGGATCTTGTAGCTAGTCTTTCAATGTTATGATGGGTGTTGTGCAATATAAGGGGCGGCTAACGAGAAGGGGCTGACTGTGAGGGGGGCGTATGGTCACCCTCCCAATTCGTTATTTAATTATGTAGTCACAAAGACATTGTTGAATCCTGGAATGTGAGTTGCGAAATAATATAGGCACAATGGGATTGTCTCTGGAATGTAAAAAACATTTTGACTAAGATTTATGAGAAAAGGAGTATGTTACAAAAATGTTTGGAGCATCAGATTGTACTTACCGGTAACAATTTTCCGGCCCAGCAACCCATGAAAATATTCTAAATGTAAAAGAAGCGTCTTACTTGATGTTAACCACCCTGGTCTTGTCTGTTGACAGTTGAGTTTGCCCCTGTGGCAGCTGCAGGTGGAGTGGAGCATGACATCACAGAGCCCAGAGGAAACTGAGGCCCTGTTTCAGGTACAGAACCAAGCCCAACCTCTCAAATTACATTAGTTTATGACATTTTAATACAATACCAGTTTACACTTGTGATAATTCAAATCTCTGTCCAGACAGTGCTTTGACCAAGCTTTTCCTGGTTCTATGTCGTTCTTAGCCTCCATTGTGTCATAGTGCAAAAGTAGTAGTGCCTCATGGGCTGCGTTTACATAGGCAACCCAATTCTGATCTTTTGACCAATCACATCAGATCTTTTTCAGAGCTGATCTGATTGGTCAAAAGACCAATGTGTGTAAACGCAGCCATATTTCCCTACATACAATGTTGTCTGGTTGGATGAGAATTAGTTGTAACGGTTAGTTTCTCCTCTGCTCTCAGAGAGGTCTGCTGTCTGTGGTGCCTGCCGTTTCCATGGAGATAAAGGAGAAGTACCTTGACTGGTCCTACAGGGCCGGAGGCTACAAGAAAGCCAGGAAGTCCTTCACAAGGTACTGAATATTAATAGTACTATTAGATTATTCATTTCTCACCAGTTCTGCATTATGAAGGCAATGATTACAATGATGATTCTAATTCAAGGTAGTTCTTTTGTACAAGGTATCCTCGTTTAGATGACAACTTATTTATACGCATTTCAGTTCAGCATTTTGTAGAAGAAAAACAAAGTTGGACCTTTTCTTATTTTCCAGCTTGCATGAGAGCCGGCCCTTCTCCAAGGCCTTTTTCACCAGAATGATCCAGATGGAGAAAGATCAAGTGAGTGTGTTGAGTCACAATGTATGGGGAAACAAGAACACATGTCCAAGCTCAAACAAATGTATGTCGCAACCAACCAAAGCATAGTCTCAAACTAGCTTGTTGTTCTAATATTGCCACATATTGTTGTGGCTTTATGTACAAAATGTTGTATGGAGGGATTACCTATTCACTACTGTTAGGATTTTGTTCCCAGATCTGTTTGTCCTGTGTAGCCAACTCCTATGGTCGTTGTCAAGGCTGGTGTACTAACTGGAATGATGTGACTGTTCTTTTAGGAGACTCCCAAGATGAGCAACCTGAGGAACTTCTATGAGAGAGCCCTGAGGGAATTCGGCTCCACAGATGATGGTGAGATTCTGAAAAGCGCATTCAAAGCAGCTAATTTCAAATAAGTCCCACGGGGATTATTGCATGTCAGTTGCTACACGAACAACTAAAAGACTTCCAATAGGCCAGTAGAAGAATGAACAAGACATACATGGTTGGAACTACAGGGTTTGCAGGCTTTTATTCCAGCCCAACATTAACACACCTGATTCAACAGCAACTTTGATTAGCTGATTGAGGTGTTTTAGTATGGCATGCACATAAACCTTTACTTCCATGTAGTTTTCTGGGATATAAAGTAAGTTGAGATGGTCACTCAGGGCTGTATATGGCCTTTTCCCTCCAGATCTGTGGCTGGAGTATATCAGAGAGGAGCTTGGGCCCAGCGGCCAGCCAGAAAACTGTGGGAAGATCCACTGGAGAGCCATGAAGCTGCTGGAGGGGGAGAGTGTGGAGAGATTCACTGCCCAGTACACCCTGCTGCAGACTGGACACATCTAGAACACACCTGACCCCCCCTGGTCCAACAGTGTTGTGGGAAATGGCTTACTGTGCAACTGCAGTTCGGATGAGTAGGTAGAAGTTGATCTAACCACTGATCCAGAGTCAGATATATTTGATCATCCTAATGGTTAAGGTTAGGGGATCGAGTAGATCTGTGGTTAAGGGCAACTACCTAGAGACAGGGATAACAAGCTGTTCTGTTTATATGACGAGTTAAATTTGTACCTTGCATTTTGTATACGACGTGGTGTTTCATGCAAGTTTACAACTTCAATCATTTCTTTTTGAAGATAGTTATGTTAATGTACACATCAGTAAGAATAACATTTTATTATGTATTTACAAAACATGAACATTGTCACTTAACTTGAAATAAAAGCATGAACAGTCTCCTTGGTCAGGGTGTTTCTACAGTGTTCCGTCTGTAAGTCAATATCACATTGTAGCACATGGGATTGTCGTTATTCTGTTTTAATAACCAGTGCGTCACATGACTACTTACATGCATGTGAGTATTATGACCCTGTCCCTGAACGACCCCTGACTTGCTTACTCAGATTGGAGCCTAGGGATGGCAGTATGTCCACTGACCAACCAGTGCTTTGTGAAACCTTTTCTTGATTACAGAGTAAACAGATTTAGCTCTACACAAGACATTTATCTGCAGTCAGAACATTGCACTCTCCTGATCCTTAGTACCATTACAGTGCCATTGGAAAGTATTCAGACCCCTTGACTTTTTCCACATTTTGTTTGGTTACAGCCTTATTCTGAAATGTAAATAGTTTTACCCCCTCAATCTACACACTACCCCATAATGACAAATCAAAACAGGTTTTCTGAAATTGTTGCTATTTTATACAAAATAAAAGTGAAATATCACATTTACATAAGTATTCAGACCCTTTACGCAGTACTTTGTTGAACGATTGGCAGCGATTACCGCCTCGAGTCTTCTTGGGTATGACGCTACAAGCTTGGCACACCTGTATTTGGGGAGTTTCTCCCATTATTCTCTGCAGATCCTCTCAAGCTCTGTCAGGTTGGATGGGGAGCGTTGCTGCACAGCCATTTTCAGGTCTCTCCAGAGATGTTAGATCGGGTTCAAGTCCGGGTTCTGGCTGGGCCACTCAAGGACATTCAGAGACTTGTCCCAAAGCCATTCCTGCATTGTCTTGGCTGTGTGCTTAGGGTCTTCGTCCTGTTGGAAGGTGAACCATCACCCCAGTCTGAGGTCCTTAGCACTCGGGAGCAGGTTTTCATCAAGTATCTCTCTGTACTTTGCTCTGTTCATCTTTGCCTTGATCCTGACTAGTCTCCCAGTTCCTGCCACTGAAAAACATCCCCACAGCATGATGCTGCCACCAACATGCTTCACCGTAGGGATGGTGCCAGGTTTCCTCCAGACATGACGCTTGGCATTCAGACCGGAGAATTTTGTTTCTCATGGTCTGAGTTTTTGGGTGCCATTTGGCAAACTCCAAGCGGGCTGTCCTGTGCCTCTTTTTTTTTTTTTTACTGAAGAGTGGCTTCCGTCTGGCCACTCTACCATAAAGGCCTGATTAGTGGTGCTGTTCCTCCACAGAGGAACTCTGAAGCACTGTCAGAGTGACCATTGGGTTCTTGGTCACCTCCCTGACCAAGACCCTTCTCCCCCGATTGCTCAGTTTTGCCGGACGGTCAGCTCTAGGAAGAGTCATGGTGGTTCCAAACTTCTTCCATTTAAGAATGATGGAGGTGACTGTGTTACCGAGAACTTCTATGCTGCAGAAATGTTTTGGTAGCCTTCCCCAGATCTGTGCCTCGATACAATCCAGTCTCGGGGGCTCTACGGAAAATTCCTTTGAGCTCATGGCTTGGTTTTTGCTCTGACATGCACGGTCAACTATGGGATGTTATATAGACAGGTGTGTGCCTTTTCAAATCATGTCCAATCAATTGAATTTACCACAGGTGGACTCCAATCAAGTTGTAGAAACATCAAGGATTATCAATGGAAACAAGATGCACCTGAGCTCAATTTCGAGTCTCATAGCAAATGGTCTGAATAATCATGAAAAACAGAAACCATGTAAACATCTTTTTTATTAGCAAAAAATTATATGAACTTGTTTTTGCTTTGTCATTATGGGGTATTGTGAGTAGATTGCTGAGGAAATGTTTTTATTTAATCCATTTTAGAATAAGGCTGTAACTTAACAAAATGTGGATAAAGTCAAGGGGTCTGAATACTTTCTGAAGGCACTGTACATTCACACAAAGATCCAGGAGGTGATTAAATGTTTTGTTGCCATGGAGGCCGTTTGTCACCTGTAAGTCACATTTGATTTACCTGAAACATTCCATTGAGGCCCATTTTGGCAATCTGAACAAGATGATAGGGCAAACATTGTGTATTCGTCATATTGTAGCAAGTGAACAATTTAAATTAATTATACAACATAACATTGAACTTTAAAAAAAACTGCCATAAATATATTAAGTCCTACAATGTGTTTTATACCCTTTTAATGTTAAGAGTGATCATTACTGAAACATGTATAAACAATGTACCAAAACATTCCGGTTGATTCATATTTTACAGGTAAGGATGCTTCTAAATACTCTTTCCAGTGACGTAACCTTCACAGCTGTAGCCATGTTCAACTAACGCCACGAAATGCCACTACAAAGTCTTGCATTACAAGACTATCTACAATTATTTATTTTAGTAATCAAATAAACATGCTTTAAAGAAGTTTTATCAAAGAACATGTACTGTACTAAATGGCATTCATGGCGACCAGTGTATTGACCTTTTGAATGCTTCACAGAAACTCCTCCTACAGAGGAATTCATAGGAGAACCTCGAGGCCAGTTTTCTACAACAAATAAGGCCTCTTCAGAATACATTCAGTCTGTCCCATGATATTCCACTCTCCCTCACTGGGTGATATAATAGTTAACCTCTAAGTGAACGCTTTCATCTTCATGACCAAGACTTCCAATTATAGACCTGTATAGACTGTTGGGCTGGCACCTAGTACAATCATGGTTTTGAAGAGGGAATCCCCAGTTTACAGTTTTCCCATGCATCATACAGGCGGGATAAGCAATTAGAGCCAACATGAAAACCTAACTAACTAATAATGCTATTCCATCTGGGGAGTGAAACCACTTGAGGCATATTAAGGCAGGCAAACCTAATGATAGTTAGCATCCCTTTAGTGCGTTATTAGATTACAGTCTGCAGGTTGAGTCGTCGCTGTGGTTTTAGCATCCCCACATCCAGAGATGGGCAGTATTCCTGTTACATGTAATTGAAATTCATATTTCATTTGCTTTTGAGTATTTTGTCATTTGTAATTCACCGGCCTGAACTACAATCCAATGTAGTTTGTAACATACTTGAGACCTGTAATTTATATTTTCAAAATACAAAATATATTTCTATATCCTTTTTTATTTTATAGCGGTTCAACGTTTGGTGGCCCCCTTTCACCCTGCATTGGTATCATTGGTATCAGAAGTCACGGCACTATGGTGTGATATGAGTGTCTGCTGAATGAACAACATCTAAATGTAAAAATGTACATCTGCAAAGCATGCTGGGTATTGTTGATGAGCTCCGCCCACAAAATAAGGCCAATAATAATACCCAGTGTGCTTTGCAATTGTTCATTTTTACATTTAGGTCATTTAGCAGACATTTATCCACAGCGACTTAGTCAGTGCATTCAAATAAGGTAGATAAACAACCACATTTTACAGTCATAGCAAGTTAAATGTTTTTTTTGTTTCTGTTACTAAGAATACTGTTGTAGTGAAGGCGTGTACTTGTAAATGTATTTTGTATTAAAAAATAAATCATTCTAAATACAATACTTCGCAAAAGTATTTTAGTTTGATACATTGGTCTTTAGAGTAACTTGTATTTGTAAAAAGATACATTTTCATGCATCTTTTGCCCATCTCTGCCCATGTCTTCATCTTCCATGGGTGCAAAGTGAGTGAAACCATTGACTCCATGAGACACAGTGTCCAGCAACACCTCCGCAGTAGAATAGTACAATTGGCAGCCGAGATAAAGGCCAAATAACCAAAAACTTTGCTAGTAGCCAAAATCCCTTATTAATCAAGTCCTGCTCCATCTAATCCATGTAGGCCGGTAGACCTCTCCAGGGCTCTGGATGACTGTCCAGACCCACAGTCTCAATGCTTCTGATCACTATGGTAATCCAGTGTTGTCCTCACAACTTGCCTCCTGGGCCCTGCATGGCTTCTCCTTCCTCACTCCCCCTCAGTGCTTCCTCAACAGTATGTAGGTGAAGAGCACCACCACTCCAGCGGTCAGCGCTGCGATGACACACTGGTGAATGGTGATGACGGTCTCCAGCGTGTGGATGCGCTCCTCCATGGCGCTGGTGTGGATGTAGTCATAGACGGAGGCACTGATGCTCCACACCGCCCACACAGCGTCCACCAGTGCCTTCATAGTGGGGGAGACCATTGGGAGGCTGCAGGGCGCTCCTGGATCCCAGCCTCATCCGCCGCTCACGGCCCCTCTACACAACCCTCACTGGGGGGGGAATGAGAGATAGATACACACAGGGCACACTATGGTGACCTCTGACACCTTACATGGAGGTCATATGGCTAGTTGGAAAGGGGAACCTGAAGTAGCTCTACATACAGGCTCTTTGAGACAGTTTTCCTGACAGGTGATATATCTGTGATTGTTCAGGCAATTTATCAATATGATATTCATTCATCATCCACAACATGTTATGATTGCTGTTTTTCTGGAATATGTATCATTCTCATCTTTGACCAGCTGTTACGTAGCCTTCGAGACTAACACCAGCTGACTGTCTGACATCAGCGCACAGAGATAGCCTGTTGGTCCCTCCTGACAATCTTCATCTTAGTAAATAAGGAACTTTGCGATGGAATAAAACGATGCATGTAAAAATCTAATTCAATTAGTGATGAGTTCCCCACGAGAAAACAACTCGAAACTGGGACCAATTTGAATAGCCTATGTGCGCAAATATCGATGCGCCATATTCCTAAACTTCTATGGCCTTGTAGCCAATGGCATTTAGCAAATATTTAACAGGACATGACACAGGAAGGAGATAAAATAATATTGATTGCGATAATTTACTTGGCCAAAACAAGAGCTTTTTAAAAAACCACATCATCAACATCATCCTTTGGTCGAAACTCGAGTCAAAGTTCGCCAGCGCAACATCATGCGACTATTACACACACACGAATAATACTCACCAAGGGATTGGAAATGTTATGCAAATCGTTGTTGGAATAAGGATGAACATCCGTATCTGTGGTTTATAACAATTATTATTCAGTTTAGAATAAATCGGTGGCGCTGTCTCCGTGTTGCGACTGTGACATTGCTCCTGCGCAAGTGCGTCATTACGCACAGAGAGTAGGGCGTGCTCTTTAGGCTTATTCGTTCTTGTTACTACAAATAATCCTCAATTTGTTGCCACGTGGAGTCGCACTACACCACCAAAAGAAGTAGGAGCGCAAGAGAAATTACGGGCCAATATAATAATCATATAAAATCGTAATATTGCCTAGTGCCAAGCTTACATAAATTCTAAGTAGTTTCTTAATAACGGCCACTATCCCTATTAGGCTATACTATGCGAATTTTATGACATTATTATGTAGGCCAAATAAATGTATAATTCGTATAAGAAAGAAACCACAGGAATGTGTCCAACTTTCTTTCGTTGTGTTGTCAATAGTGTTCCGATTTCTATGAATGTCTACTCCATCAATAAGTAGCCTATAACAATATCAGTTAAGTGCTGCGCCCAACCTTTGCAATGGGAACCTATAACTTGGAGACAAGTCGAAGTGACGCGCTCAAAATAACCAGGTTACCACTTAGCAGAAGCCCATTTTGGGGAGGTCCCAGCACGAGGGCGCAACACCATATATCTAATTCTTTCAGCTCTTGGTGTTGTCGTGGTCATATAGCCTACAACTGGGCAATAACATCTGCAAGTCCGTTTAGAGAATGGATATTTTGAGGACCGTCGGCGGTGCGTGCGCACGGGGGTCGCTCAGCCTGGAAAACATCGCATGTAATCCTTTAAAAAAAAGCTTAGGGGAATCCCGAGTGCTACACTGTTGCGTTTTTCTTATTTTGGAGAAAACAACATTTCAAGTTATTTTGAAAGAAAATGGTGCAATACGTCCCCAAGGATATTCTTTCTAAATTTGGTGATTGTGCAATACCAGCGCCACTGATCAAAAAGAGGGGCGGTGGTGGTGTGATGAGCAGCAGCGAACTTCAACTTCGAACGCATCTCCAATCTCTCCCATACACTCATCAAGCGAGGGTTTTGCGCGAAGTCATCTTGCTGTCCAAGGGATGCGGACGAGACATCACGGATCCTACCGCTTTGCGCGTTTATGCTGAACATGTTTGTGACATTGGAGAATATCAGGTAAAGACAACGTTAGCTCAGTCAAACAGTGAATATGAATAGCCTATTGTGGTTCTGTAGATTTCCTTGAATTGATTGTTGCACCTTGTCTGGATAGGAAGTAGTCGACAATATTGGGACAATTAATTTGTGCCAACTGCGTTTTTGAATAGGATATACTGAATGAATGCTAAACTACAAAGGATTTAGGCTATTTTGTTCATCATTATTCATCATAATACACTTATAAATCATGGACAAGACACAATTCCTCACACAATTATAGAGTGCTCTGAAATCAGTGTGTGCCAGAGGCTGGGTCTTTGCGGGCAAGGTGAGTCCTCATTCATTCAACTGGCCTACAAAGTCCCAGTTTCTGACTCATGTGACCAACACGTTCAGAATATATTGCAAGTGAACTGACAAAATATAGATTCTGTACTTGTGAACTATTTCGCACTAATGCAATTTGGGGAGACGACATGCACCGCACACTGCCCTGAATATGGACTACCTAACCAAGCATATAACTTTTTCGCAAAACGCACAAGCCTAGTTTAAGGGCCTCACAGGGATTGATATCAAAAGATCAATTATAACACATAATTAATATATAGCCTATATTGTTCCTTATTCTAGAAGTGAGAGGGTCAAATGTAGTTTTTTTTATTCATTGTTGTAATAAGATTCGCCTAGAAATGATGACAAGTCAACAAAACAACTTTTACAACACTGATCTACTGCTTTTACATCAATTCATATCAACTCCATATGTTTTCTACATGTGACATGTGGGCTTAAATCTCTATGACAGGCCTACATGTGTTCTTCTCAACATTTATCAGACCTACATCTTGGAAATAGTCTTAAAATGGCCCATAGAAAAAAACGTCTTCATGCAAAGATGCAATAACTTTTAGGACATCTCTAAACAGTCTACTTGAGAATACTTTGTATGTCTAAGACAAAAGTTGAATTCAACTGAGGGGGAGAAAAGTCCATCTTCTAATATGCTTAAAAGTGTGTTAGTCATAAAAGTAGCAGTGAAGTCAGTTACCAAATTAGTCTCAGACATATTTTCACCAGCCAAATGCCATAGTCTACATACCCCACTAGTGAATTTAGCATCTATTCCCTAAATGCTTTACGTAATTAATATTAGCAATGCTGATGGTGACATCTACATGCTCAAATGACACCTAGGTAAGACATATGCTGAAGCATGTGTTTTATTTAAAGATGGATCCAATACTATCTAATTATTATATATCTAAGTAGAATGATCATTGCCATAGTACTCTCTACTATTTAGGCCTACTATCTCACCATCTGACTAACATCAATACATTTCTTGACAGTGCTGTTTTTTACAGTTTAAGTAGGCGGCGTTCTTCTCTCTCCTTTAAAACAGACTTTGTTTATAGAAGCCTGCCATTTTAAGCCACAGTTGTGACAAAGCTGCGGCTGTCAGTTGTCAGCTCTGTTGAACTATTTTACACATCAGTGTACTTATTTTTAACACTTAATTCGTTTGTTATCATCAGTATGAGGACAAAAGACAATAAACCTTGAAGATTAGCATTTGTGAAACATTATCTTCTAACTGGAGAAATGATAAATCATCATGAAAATTCACCTCACGGGTGAACTGAGTTTCAAGTTTAAAAACGGAATCAAATAGATGACACCCTCAAACTAAGTGAGACGTTATCATTAACTTTCCTATTGCTCTGTTTCAGGTCATTTTAAGATATATGTAGGCCTATGCTGATTTACATCCTACCACCATAAAGATGAAATGACTCACTACAAAAACTAAACCAAAAACATTGCATGACACAACTCCTCCTCAATACCAACCAGGAAAACAGCCAGTATGAGTGTGAGAGTGTAGAGTGCCTAAGTAGGAAGGCTTGGGAGGCTGGTAACACGGGCCTGGATTGAATAAGCACCATGGCTATGCTAGACATCTGGGATATCCACCAAGAGTGCTGATTTAAGTTGGGATATAAACAGTGCTCGCTGCCTGCCAAGCCTTTCTCAATGGCATTTTACATTGTTCCAGGTCCAGTCAGACTCATCTCGCGACTTGCAATAGTCTTTGTAATCACTTTAACTAGACCATATCAGTCTCTAACACAGGCTGCAGCTGTAACTAGGCCTGGGCCTACACTACATGTGCGAGCATATGCCAGGGAATGCTTGTTCAAGGTATGTCAGGTCATTGGATTCGTTCGTCCAGTTTCCAACTGAAACACAGCAATTCGAAAGCCATAACATATGTAATATATTGTCATTACGTAGTAATTGTGAATACGGCAAACTCCTCTAATTCAACTGGCCTAGGTTGTGTTTACCTTGTCTGCTACAGTAAAGCTGAAGAGCTAATGAACTAGACTAGGGACCCTTCTGAGAAAGACTGAAGCTCTGAACTCATTCAACCCCCTTTAAAATGCCCGCGCTAATCCCAATAAAGGTCAGCCATTATAAATATACAATTCATAAATTGCTTTCTGTGAAATATGCAACCCTCTAGCCCCATCCATTTAAACTCAAAGTCTAATGTGTTGGCCTATCGACAGGCTGGTTGGTTCTTCTTTCGCCTCTGTCTGTTGTTCCGAATGATCCAGCCATGCTTCTGATGGTACCCAACTAATCCAAGCTGTGAACCCACTCCTCAGCCAGTAAACACTACGGTTCAATCTCAAAAAAGTTGGAACAGACATAAGAGATAGGGAGAAAGAGAGAGAGAGAGAGAGAGAGAGAGAGGGAGGGAGAATGAGAAAAAGGCAGCAAGAAAAGTGAGGGACTTTTAGGGGCAGCTGTGTTTTATTAACCCAGTCATAATGCCCCTAAAAATCCTTATTGCTCTTGCAATGGTCAACAGAATCTTCTATAAGAGCAAGTCTCTATGTTATGGGCGACGCACACTTACGGACATATTACAAGCTCTATGAAATCCATTGGTCACATTGTCAAGTCCCTGAAAGATGTTCAGACAGTCTTGAAGCAAGTTGGAGGGCATTGAAAATTGAATAGAAAATGCTTATTTGTTATTCCCAACTGACGTATTTCGACATTACGGCCGTCGTCAGGGTGCTTTCCTAACTTGTCAATGAATTAGTCAAACAAATCTAGTTAGATGCAACTCTGGCCTCAGACGTTCTTATCCGAAGTGCACGGCTCGTTCAAGGCGCTACATCACGATACATATCTGTCTAGGTTGGAACTGTTGCTGTAAGAGTGTTTTTAATGGGGAAAAAATAAACATAAATAGATATTTAATTTCATTGTTATTTGTTTTTGTTTATATTGCATTTGTTTTTAGGCATAAGGGCAATGAAATGTACCAAAATGTACGTAGAGTTGCATATTTTCCAAAACTTGGGTCGCAGGAAAACATAGAATTTCTCATTTGGGTCCCAGGCTGAAAAGGTTTAAGAACCCCTTCTTTAGATGAGTGGGATGATTAAAGATCAGAGCACACTTTGCCCAGACAGAACTATAGACATCTTCATCCTCACTAATGATAGCTATGCGCCTATGGAACCCTGACCTGCTACCTTGTCCCAGACCTGCTGTTTTCAACTCTCTAGAGACAGCAGGTGCAGTAGAGATACTCTGAATGATCGGCTATGAAAAGCCAACTGACATTTACTCCTGAGGTGCTGACCTGTTGCACCCTCTACAACCACTGTGATTATTATTATCTGACCCTGCTGTTCATCTATGAACATTGTAACATCTTGGCCATGTTCTGTTATAATCCCGGCACAGCCAGAAGAGGACTGGCCACCCCTCATAGCCTGGTTACTCTCTAGGTTTCTTCCTAGGTTTTGGCCTTTCTAGGGAGTTTTTCCTAGCCACCGTGCTTCTACACCTGCATTGCTTGCTGTTTGGGGTTTTAGGCTGGGTTTCTGTACAGCACTTTGTTACACCAGCTGATGTAAGAAGAGCTTTATAAATAAATGTGATTGAATTTGATTGATAATGATAGCTATGTACCCTGCAGGTTGGCCTTAGGATGTCATTATCTCCCCAGTCTCCATTGTTTAACATGCAGACAAGTGAGCTATATGTCCTTCAGTTTCTTGACTTTGCGCCAAAGGCCAGACAGAGAGACGGGCGAAGGATTCTGATCTGATCCGGGTTGGGGTGGGGTGTGGTGGGGTTGGAGAACTGTCTGAGAGGTGGAGGCTGGCTGGAGGAGACGGAGAGGAGTGCTCCTTAGTGGGGGTGAGTCATCGCCTTCGGATGCTATTCAGTGAGTTCACTCTGGGAGGATCGTGATCCTTCGGTTGGTCGGTGAATCCGCCATCCTCCTCGCCATAGCCAGAGAGGGGCTGGGAAGGAAAGTGTGGGGGCCTGGCTGGGCTGATGACTCAGGGCCACGCACCGCACAAGGAGTGAGGGAGGAGGGGGAGGGAGGGAGGAATTACTCAGAGCATGTGGAATCTCATACAGCTATCACAGGACAGACACTGTGCTTCTACTAGGCTCTGAGGCTCTGTAGAAGTCTGTCCTTAGACACAGTGGTAATGGCAGTGGTAAGACGGCTAAGGGCCATTGGTTTCCATTGAAGAGGAACAGAACAGAGCAGTATACTCTTGTACTCGCACTTTGAAACAAAGTCATGCCCCCCTTCTTATTGAATGAATTACGTCTTTCTATTACAGCAAGTCGGTGCAGGTTTGAAGCTCTGCAACTCCAGCAAAGTAATTAAGCATTGCATGCTGTCAAAATATTCCATTACAAAAGTCTTGAAGATTTGGGAAGTGTCTCCGATGACTATCTAGATGGGAGGGGGAGGTGAGTTGGGCCGTTTATTGTCCAGTTCTTCCTGTTTCTTTCTTGAGTGATGATGCTCCTCCTCCAGCTCTGTCATTGGAGAAATCCTTTCGAATAACCAAGCTTCATTGAGTGATGATGACAAACATTTCCAGAAAGAGAATGTAAGTGGTGAGAGAACTACCTGTATGACATGCGATACGTACTCTCTATGCGCCCCCTCTAGCGTGAGTCATCAGGCCTAAAGACGCCGAGCTGTGAGTGGTGAATCAGGTGTTGATAATGGCCAACAGTGGCCGGCCCCACACAGGTGGGGGCTGGTGTGTGTTGGGTGTGTGTATTGTGTGCAGTGTGTGCATGTATTGTTGTGTGCATGTATTGTGTGATGTGAGTGTGGAGGGAGATTATGGTGTGTGTGTGTGTGTGTGTCTTCATGAAGGGGGGTTGATGTTGTGTGATGCATGACTCAACAGGAGAGAAGGTCACACCCATGGGACGAGCCCAGGCTCCCTTCAGCGGCGGCATGGGCCTAGATCTCACTGACTATGGGTGCCACGATTAAAGTGTATTGGCCTAACGGATGAAGCTCAAACACTTGAAGAGCCACTCAAATCCTGCAAAACACTCCGACACAAAGGCAGAGAGGCCGGGCGAGAAAGTGGAGCACACCTTCACCCTCCGCTGTATCCCCCTTTATAAATAAACTCTTCCAACCTGATTTCAGCCAACCAGCTACTGAGAGTCTGGGCCCGTATTCACAAAGCGCCTCAGAGTAGCAGTGCTGATCTAGGATCAGGTCCCCCCGTCCATACAATCATATTCATTATGATCTAAAAGGCAAAAAACTGAACCTAGATCTGCACTCCTACTCTGAGACACTTTATGATAGGGACAACCCAGAGTAAACAGAACGACTTAGCCATGGCTTAACCATGTGTTGCATCTCCATAATGGTAATTTCCTCCAGTAATTACTAATCATTAAAGGTCTCACTCCCAAATCACCTGGTTAGTGTTTATAATATGGTCTGCCTTGGTAAATTCCCATCATTCTGAAATAGCCTGATTGTGTTTAATTGGAGCATTCACTAAACAGAGTCCACCCACCAGCATCAACAAATCCAATGTATTTTAACAGCAGGGAACAATTTAATCCGCCTCTATATATCACCATTGTAAACATCCAAGACGCAGAGCCCAATGTTGCACAATGAGCCTGAGTTGAGGAGGAGGAGGAGTTGAAAGGTCAGGTAAACACTTGTCCCAGGCTTTCCCTGCTTTTTTAATCAGGACTCCTGTCCATTTTTATCTTGGTTAGATCTCTTGACTTATGGCTGTGTACACTAATGCTGCACTTCTGGCGGCTCCTTAACTCACTGTTTGGTTTCTTTCATATGGACGGGAATGTCAAGTTGCTTGTTGGCCTGGAGGCTTGTGCGCTGAGTTGCCGACAAAGCATGGAATGAATCCTTTGCAGGCTAATGGGCGGGCCAACCGTTTCCAGTGTTTGTCATGGTGAGTTTGATTGCATATATGCATACCTCATATTCATATTCAGTGCTAACTTCAGTGCTAACTTTAGTGCTTGTGTGTTTCCATTCTGTGAATATAGGTCCTCAAAGCCCAACGTGGTCAAGTTTCAGAGAAAACTGCCTCATTCAGCACTAATATTATGGAAGACCGTTTAGATACTTCTCCACCCTCTGTGTCCTCGCCAACCAGCCATGGGGGAGGTGCTGACAGATTTGTAGTTATTATCTGGCAATTTGGGGTCAACGATGCATGTTAGCAAACCTCGCCGGCTCTCTTAGTTTGCATTGCAAAACCAGGAGGCCCCCGACGTGCATTGTGCAATGTACACAGCACTCTGTTGGGTGACTGGCATGCGTCTGATGATGCTTGATGCTTTAGATATGGTTGTGGCCGTTGAATGAGGCGTTCACAGTAAATTAAATGTTGTCAGGGGTCTGTATTGGCAAGAATGCACAAAATCCCTGTCATTCAGTAACTAATAGCTTTTACGCTAAAACGGACTTCGCAGAATAAGGCACAGATGCTCAACCGTTCAAATCTCTGCACAGCAAGTTGGAAAAGACTAAGGGGAGACAACCTTGCTACCTCAATGGCCTCCTGCAGTCTTCAAGGACTGGTGAGTGGGGCTGGTGAACTTAATGAGATTTTCATGGTTTCTGAAGTATCTTTGGGATTTCTCAGTCGGCCTCAACAGCACAGCATGAAGCTACAGTTTGAAGACCCACGGTCTAGTCCTCCTTGTCCATCCTGGCTCAGTTGATAGGACGACATGACCGGAAATCCATCTTCCTCAAAACCCCTCTTACATTACATTAGAAAGGTCTTCCGCCCCTCTCAAAACTGTCAATGGAGCTCCTTTGAAATCACAGAGAAAACATGATTGTTCCTCTTCGGTCTTTATGTTGGCAAACCCCCTTCGTCTTGAAGGGGAAGCAAAGTCCATTTATAGTCCGTTTCAGGGGGAAAATGTGTGTGTAGCGCAACTGTTCTACAGGGCCGAACAAAGAGCTGTTTTATGTTGACAATAGATTGAGGTCTGTGGATCACAATGTGACAAGGCAGACCTCAGAAGACCCTCGCCCCGCAGCTAGTGATGTGCCTTCTTATTCTTGGAGCCACTCTCTCATTCCAGGACATGGAAACCCTTGGCCTGGCCATCCATAGAACTCCAAAACCAACAGTGCTGCCCATGTGTAAGCAAAGAGGGCAAGTGTTTTTTTTCATGACACCTAAATGTCTTTTTCTTTTGTGGACAGCATCTTTCGCTGCCCATTTTGCTTTTTGTTATTCCACAAGTCTTTGTCTTGGCCAGTTCCTGTGCACAGATCTGCGGGATCTGAGGCGTCACACACTGTGGCAATGTTTTTTTGGTCATGTGACGTCTAGAGTTGACACTGGCATCGATCCTCCGACCGTCTGTCCGGTTCACACTCCAACACTGCCAGTAGGATCTTTTGACTTCCTTGACTTCCCTTTGAGTTTGCAGGGGAGTAAAGGGGCTTTACAGCACTTCTACATTGAAACCCTGTTTTGGAACGCTTTCTTTAGATCAGTGGTCATCAACAGGTCGATCTCCAAGGCATTCCTAGTCGATCGCCAAATATTTCCGTAAAAAACCCAACAATAATAAGCCTTGCGTTCCTATTTTTTTGTTTTTGTCTCACGCTGTTGTTGGTAGGTGCACCCGATTCAGCTGCCCTGCGCGCCAGGTATGCAATGTGTTCCCATTTTTAACCATTTCATATGTTTGAAGGTACAAACGCTGCTGTCCCGGGGGGAGCAAATCAAGTACACTATAGGCCTACCAATCGGAGGACTGTCTGCAGTAACATAGCAGGCATAAAAGAAAGCTACAGCAAAGGCGGTACAGAGGGTAGTGTATACGGCCCAGTACATCACTGGGGCCAAGCTTCCTGCCATCCAGGACCTATATACCAAGGAGGTGTCAGAAAAAGGCCCCAAAAATTGTCAAAGACTCCAGTCACCCAAGTCATAGACTGTTCTCTCTGCTACCTCACGGCAAGCGGTACCGGAGCGCCAAGTCTAGGACCAAAAGGCTCCTTAACAGCTTCTACCCCCAAGCCATGAGACTGCTGAACAATTAATCATATGGCCAGCCGGACTATATACATTGACCACCCCTCCCCCTTTGTTTTTACACTGCTGCTACTCGCTGTTTATTATCTATGCATAGTCACTTTACAAATTACCTCGACTAACCTGTACCCACGCACATTGACTCGGTACCGGTGTCCCCTGTATATAGCCTCATTGTTATGCAAGTTTCTTGTTACTTTTTGATTTTATTACTTTTTTAAACTTTCGTTTATTTAGTAAATATTTTCTTAACTCTATTTCTTGAACTGCATTGTTGGTTAAGGGCTTGTAAGCATTTCACTGTGAGCATTTCACCGTTGCATTTGGCGCATGTGACAAATAACATTTGATTTGAAGACTGTGTCCCTTTTTGGACAGTGTCAGAGGAGGACCCTAAGTCTGCTGCTCTCTCCCTCCGCTGAGACTGACCATCAGATGCAGGCTCCATCAGCCTAGTAAAATAAAAATGATTGAAGTGTACGCTCATTCACCTGTGCCTCACAATAATACAACAACTGCTCTGTTACCGGTGTGATCATATAGCCTACCATAAATGTTGAAATATAATTGTAAAAAAGGGTCTGAGAAGCAAAGCCAATATGCAGTGATAATGTATTGGGCCTGTAGCCTACTGCACAAACCTCATTACTACAGCACCGTTTTGAATAGGTTAATGTTGCCTAGGCTTACGTTTTTAAATCATGTACAAAAAACGGTTGAACGGTAGATCTCGGCTTGCATTTTGACTCAGAAATTGATCCGACTCAGAAAAGGGATGTGACCACCTGCTTTAGATCATTCCAGGTGGTCCCTGCCTTCTTCGTCTTTTATTATTCCGCTTCATCCTCTTCAATGTCTGCATCTTCTTCTCAATAAATAGGTTTTATTCAGTAGCCAACTGTTGCATCAATGCACGCTACCATTTCTAGAACATGGCTGTAGATTTCTTCTGAAGTAGGGTGATATTTATGATGTAACACACCACACAACTGCAGTCTTGTGAAGCTTTAGCAGCCTCCGCCACGGCCATTTTAGATATATAAAGTTAATAAAGAAGTTGTATTGGAGTAAACACTCGTCTCCGTTCCCAGAGCGAGAGAGAAGAAAATTTATGTAGTGCAGTAAATTGAACTCAACTTTGCCTCGTTCATGAACTCCCCTAAAAATAACCTGTTCCAACAAGTGAAACCCTTTCCAGCTAAGCTAACACAAAGGCCATTTAAAGTAACATAAGAGAATTGATTTTCAATTATGAGATACCAATTTAAACCAGGTTAGCCTCTTTCAAAGGCTGAGAAACGCTTGAAAAGTGTCGGGCATAACCATATAAAGGTATTTTCTCTAAATACTTTGATACAGTGCTTTCAGAAAGTATTCACGCACCTTGACTTATTCCACATTTTGTTGTGTTACAGCCTGAATTTAAAATGGATTAAATTCAGATGTTGTGTCACTGGCTTGCACACAATACCCCAAACAAACAGGTCTGGATGAGATCTTTAAGGTCAGTGCCCTCCGCAAGGCTCACAAAATCATTTTAGACCCAAGCCACCCCCTGTACCCGGACTTTGAACTACTCCCCTCGGGCTCAGGTATAGGGCACCCCTCAGCAGGAAAAACACAACTAGACAATCATTTGTGCCAGGTGTGATATCCCTCCTAAATAGCTCCGGCTAATGTTCCTATCGACTCAGTAAGGCCAGCAGGCTAGTCTTTTTTATTTTTTATTATGTTTTATTGGTATGTAACTGTTATGAAAGTTGTATTGTCAATTTTGTTTTGTATTTAAACGCCACTTTAAACGTGTACATGACACTGCAACAAAATTTCCACATGGGGACAATAAAGTCAGTAAGTAAGTAATGTCAAAGTGGAATTTTTACAAATGAATTAAAAATGAAAATCTGAAATGTCTTGCGTCAATAAGTATTCAACCTCTTTGTTATGGCAAGCTTAAATAAGTTCAGGAGTAAAAATGTGCTTAACAAGTCACATAATAATTTGTATGGACTCGCTCTGTATGCAATAAGTGTTTAACATAATTTTTGAATGACTACCTCATCTCTGTACCCCACACATACAATTATCTGTAAGGTCCCTCAGTCGAGCAGTGAATTACAAACACAGAGACCAGGGAGGTTTTCTAATGCCTCACAAAGAAGGGCACCTATTGGTAGATACATAAAATTAAAAAAGCACATTGAATATCCCTTTGAGCGTGGTGAAATTATGAATTATACTTTGGATGGTGTATCAATACACACAGTCACTACAAAGACACAGGTGTCCTTCATAATGCCGTTTTTGGAGAGGAAGGAAAATGCTCAGGGATTTCACCATGAGGCCAATGGTGACTTTAAAACAGTTACAGAGTTGGCTGTGATAGGAGAACTGAGGATGGATCAACAACATTGTAGTTACTCCACAATACTAACCTGAATGAAAAGAGTGAAAAGGAAGCCTGTACAGAAAAAAAATATTCCAAAACATGCATCCTGTTTGCAATAATGCACTAAAGTAAAACTTCAAAACGTGGCAAAAATGTTAACATTTTGTCCAGAATACAAAGCGTTATATTTTGGGATAATCCAGCACAACACATCACGGAGTACCACTCTTCATATTTTCAAGCATGGTGGGTGTCTGCATCATGTTATGAATATGATTGTCATCGGCAAGGACTAGGGAGTTTCTTTCGGATAAAAAATAAACAGAATAGAGATAAGCACAGGCACAATCATAGTAGAAAACCTGGTTCAGTCTGCTTTCCAAAAGACACTTGGAGACAAATTCACCTTTCAGCAGGACAATAACTTAAAACAAGGCCAAATATACACTGGAGTTGCTTACCAAGATGACATTGAATGTTCCTGAGTGGCCTAGTTAATTTTTTAAACTTAAATCTGCTTGAGAATCTATAGGAAGACTTGAAAATGTCTCTCTAGCAATGATCAACAACCAACTTGACAAAGCTTGAATAATTTTTTTAATAATAATGTGCAAATATTGTACAATCCAGGTGTGTAAAACTCTTAGAGACTTACCCAGAAATACTTACCACTGTAATCGCTGCCAAAGGCAATTCTAACATGTATTGACTCAGGGGTGTGAATACTTATGTAAATGAGATATTTCTGTATTTCATTTTCAATACATTTACAAACATGTTTTCACGTTATCATTATGGGGTATTGTGTGTAGATGGGTGAGAATAACATCTATTGAATGCATTTTGAATTCAGGCTGTAACACAACAACATGTGGAAGGGTATATATGAATACTTTCTGAAGACACTGTATATCCCACAGAAAACACCTTCACACACACACACACACACACACACACACACACACACACACACACACACACACACACACACACACACACACACACACACGTCGACCCTGGGTGTCTGCTGAGGTGTTGACGGGGGATTGGCTGCCGAGTAACAGAGGCTGCAACCAATTAGCATACAGAGTAGTGATGTAGCCTCGAATGCCCTCTGGTTAACAGAGAGGATAGCATGAACACACCACACTTTCTCTATTCTCTCTCTCTTCATCTCTTCCTTTTTCTCTCTCTTTTTCCTCTCCCTCTCCTCTCCCTCCTCAGGTTCAGACAGTTTAAAGGCCGTGTGATTCGACTGAGCCCCGGCTGTGTGGGATACTCTAGGACTCCAGCATTAAGATAATGAGACAGTCACGGTGGGGCTAGTTTTCCAGGAAGTCAACCGGAGTAGTGAGAATCTTTAAACTACTCTCAAGTCTCATTCAGAGAGAGAGAGAGAAAGGTAACCCTGTGGTGGGCGTAAGTAAGAGGATGGATGGTTTAATTGGGCGAAGAGAATGAAATGGATTCATTTCTGGTTTGTTTAAAAGGCGTAGTAATTAGAGGTGGGAACAGAGTAGTATTAGCAGCAGAGGTGGGAGAGAAGTGAAGTGAAAGCTCAACATTTCCCATTAGAAACTGCATCTAGGCCGGTCATGTGTGTTAAATAGCCATCTGATTGGCTGACTGACTACTGTTGTATAGGTCTGTTATACTGTACAGAGCACTAGGTAGTCATGAGCTTAAAGAATCAACTCCCTTGTAAACCAGATGACCATCTAAGTGGGACTCGCCAGGTTAAAAAAAGGATAGATCAAAAAAATAAAGGCGGGACTTTCCTCTCAATGCAGGCTGCAGTTTACTATGGTGTGGAGTGGGACATGGGATGGGGTGGCTGGGTGAGATTTACTACACTAGTAGAGTCACAAGGGGCTGGAGTGAAGTGGTGCTTTTCTCTGCTCTGCTCTCCTCCCTTTTTCTATGCAGCTGCCTGGTATGTGGGTCACACCATGATTTTGTGTGTGTGTGTGTGTGTGTGTAGTGTGTTTTCACCCGCCTGTATGTATGCTCCTCTATTCGTGTGTGTCTGTGTGTGTACCTCGGCGTGCACCTGCGTGTGTGTGTGTGTGTGTGCGCGCGTATTCCTATATGCGTATGTACCTATCGCCAGACAGGGGGAGATATTTAAGCGTGACACGCTGCATGGTCTGTTTGCCTTGCTCCCAGGCATCAAGAGAAGTGTACACATCCCTCACCTTGGCCAGGGAGGAAGGATATTTTTGATGAAGTGGAGGGCTGAATTTAGGCCCAGGCATTCTCAGTATCTGTCACCCAACTCCAATATATCACCATGCAGTGTGTTGCCCTCGGGAAGTGTGTGTCCGTGTTTACTCCCTCCCTCCCAGGTTCAGGTTGCTTTGAGCTCAGCCCAGTAAATATACACAGTGCCTTCAGAAAGTATTCATACCCCCCAACCTATTCCACATGTTGTTGTTACAGCCTGAATTCAAAATTGATTCAATAGATTTTCTTCACACCCATCTACACACAATACCCCAAATACTTCCAAAGTGAAAACATGTCTTTAGACATTTTAGCAAATTTTTGGAAAATGAAATGAATGTTAGAATCACCTTTGGCATCAACTACAGCTGTGAGTTTTTCTGGGTAAGTCTCTAAGAACTTTGCACACCTGGATTGTACAATATTTGCACAATTCTTCAAGCGCTTTCAAGTTGGTCGTCGATCATTTCTAGTCAGCCATTTTCAAGTCTTGCCATAGATTTAGTGCCTTATTGCAAACAGGATGCATGTTTTGGAATATTTGTATTCTGTACAGGCTTCCTTCTTTCCCCTCTCATTCAGGTTAGTATTGTGGAGTAACTACAGTGTTGATCCATCCTCAGTTCTCCTACCACAGCTATTAAACTCTGTAACTGTTTGGCCTCATGGTGAAATCCCTGAGAGGTTTCCTTCCTCTCTGGTAACTGAGTTAGGAAGGATGCCTGTATTTATGTAGTGACTGGGTGTATTGATACACCATCAAAAGAGTAATTAATAACTTCACCATGCTCAAAGGCATATTCAATGTCTGCTTTTTAAAATGTATTTTCATCTACCTATAGGTGCCCTTCTTTGGGAGACATTGGAAAACCTCCCTGGTCTGTGTGGTTGAATCTGTGTTTGAAATTCACTGCTCGACTGATGGACCTTACAGATAATTGTATGTGTGGGGTACAGAGATAGTCAAGTCAAAAACCTTGTTAAACACTATTATTGCACACAGTGTGAGTCCATGCAACTTATTATTTGACTTGTAAAGTATATTTTTACTCCTGAACGTATTTAGGCTTGCCATAACAAAGAGGTTGATGACTTTAAAGCTTTTCATTTTTAATTAATTTGTAAAAATTTAGAAAAACATACACTTTGACATTATGGGGTATTGTGTATAGGCCAGTGACACAAAATCTCAATTTAATCCATTTTAAATTCAGGCTGTAATACAAGAAAATGTGGAAAAAGTAAAGGGGTGTGAATACTTTCTGAAGGCCATGTACACAGTGACACTTGCTTTCCCTTCCTAAAGTGTCACTATGTTTACTTCCCTACTAAGTTGGAGTACATCATTTTAACCAGTATGTATTGAGATGTTTGGATGTGTGGTGCTCATGTACTGTATCCTCGGTCGACTACAAAGTATTTTGAATATGGCAGGGAAACTGACTGTGCTGTATGTATTTTTGAACAATGACATAACAATGTCATCTGCCCTGTTTAGAGTGGTTTACCAGATGGCTTCCATGGAGTTTCTCAACCTCCACCAAATAGGGAATTGCCATTGACAGCAAGTAAACAACCAGAACACCAACTGCCGCCAATGTAAACATCTTAAGGTAGCAAGCGTCTCTGCTACATTCAAAACTTCGGCTGCAGTTGTCAGGTAAAAACAACATCCTCCTTACACTACCTCTCATTACGCTTTCACAACTGAGTCAACTCTTACAATCTCGATCCCAAAATGTTGAATTAACGTTGAATGAATGTATTCTCACTGTATACATATTATCCGTATAGGCTGGGTTAAAGGTCATGAAGCATCCAGTGACGGGTGGAAATGAAGACCACACAGCTTGAAGAGATCAGGTTGAAGAGGGAGGACATATTTAACTTGTGGGTCATAGGTCAAACTCTCTCCCTCTACCTTTCCATCTCCGCTACTCTCTTTCACTCTCACCTTTCTCCTTCCCTCTTTCTTTCCCTCTACCCTGCTCTTTCTATCACCCCACCTCTCTCTTTCTTTACCTACATGTATACTCCTGTCTTTTCCTCTTCTGACCCCCCCCCTCTCCTTCATTCTCACCCTCTCTCTCAGCCTGGCTGTTATTTCTCCATATGTTTTGACTATGTGCTACCTGAGCTGGTCTGTGCTGTGGGCCTGTGGCAGGTCTCTGGCAGGCAGCAGTGTCAAGTTGGAGGGAGGCTTGGTGGTCTGTGTGTGACATGGAGAAGGGCCCACCGGCACCGCAGCAGCCCCGCTGAGGCCAGGTCTACAGCTGTCCCACCCTGCCAGGGCCTCTGCTTACAGTCACTGTGAGTTACGACCGTTGCTCCTTACTCACACACACACACGCTGACAGGCGCACACACAGAGGTGAATGCCCCCCCTACTAGCAGCCACACACACCGTAGACACACACGCTGGGGCAAGATATATTCCTACCAGGAGCTTAAGCCCTCTCTGAGAAAGCCCATTCCCACTGGGATGGTTAAAGACAGGCCATGTAGAAAGAGTACATTTAAAGCCCACACATCAAATACAGGGGAAATGTGATGTGTAGCTAATAGCTCTCTGTGCATTCACACCCACAACCCGTACCAGAGGGCACACACACACACCCCGTACCAGAGAGCGCACACACACACACACACACACACACACACACACACACACACACACACACACACACACACACACACACACACACACACACACACACACACACACACACACACACACACACACACACACACACACACACACACCCCGTATCAGAGGGCACGCGCACACACACACACCCCGTACCAGAGGGCACACACACACACACACACACACACACACACACACACACACACACACACACACACACACACACACACACACACACACACACACACACACACACACACACACACACACACACACACACACCACACACACACACACCCCGTACCAGAGGGCACACACACACCTCGTACCAGAGGGCACACACACACCTCGTACCAGAGGGCACGCACATACACACACCCCATACCAGAGGGCACAAACACACACACACACCCACCCCATACCAGAGGGCACACACACACACACACACACCCCGTACCAGAGGGCACACACACACACACACCCTGTACCAGAGGGCACACACGCACACACACAATGAATAACCCCCACCAGGGACCAGACGCACACATAGACGAATGATCCTTAACAGATGACACACACAAACTCCCAAAGCCCTCAATCACAGGCGTGTACGGGCCCAGCATACATGTTTGTCCACAGATCAATCCAGCTGATCCAGAAGCAGCCCGACCTTGACCTGACATGTGTTCAAGCATGTATGTGTGTGTGTCAATGTAATACAGTATCTCATGCAACAAATCACCGGATGGAATGCTTCTTGGTCCACAGGAGAGAATAGAGATTAGAGATGGATGGATAGAGAATAGAGACTAGAGATGTATGGATAGAGGATAGAGACTAGAGATGTATGGATAGAGGATAGAGACTAGAGATGTATGGATAGAGGATAGAGACTAGAGATGTATGGATAGAGGATAGAGACTAGAGATGTATGGATAGAGGATAGAGACTAGAGATGTATGGATAGAGGATAGAGACTAGAGATGTATGGATAGAGGATAGAGACTAGAGATGTATGGATAGAGGATAGAGACTAGAGATGTATGGATAGAGGATAGAGACTAGAGATGGATGGATAGAGGATAGAGATTAGAGATGTATGGATAGAGGATAGAGACTAGAGATGTATGGATAGAGGATAGAGACTAGAGATGTATGGATAGAGGATAGAGACTAGAGATGTATGGATAGAGGATAGAGACTAGAGATGGATGGATAGAGGATAGAGACTAGAGATGGATGGAGAGAGGATGGATTGAGAAAGGCGTAGGTGTAGATGAATGGTGAGTGGGGGTCCTGCAGTACTAAAAGCCGGTGACCCAGACCATACACACCCACTCACAGGGACCTAACACCACTCACAGGACTGCTCCTTAGTCCACTGCTACCACATGCTAAAACACTTAGATACAACACACACACACAGATAGCAAAATGCTAAATGTGAAGTTCACATTCAAAATACATCCCGAGACACAGACTACCAGTCAGAGACATAAACACACGTTCTTGTGTGTGTTGCCATGCAATGGTGATGAGCAGCACATGACATGAATGGGGCGTGGAGCCCAACCTCTTATCAGACAAAGGAGATACACAGAGAAGAGAGAAGGAGAGAAGGGGAGAGAAGGAGATGAGGAGGGTAAGGGGGGAGGAGGGGGGAGAGGAAGGGGACGTGCCGCCCCAGACTGCAGTCATGAGGTCTCCATCCCGTTCGACACGCCGAGTCTCGTGGGTAAAAGGCCATAAAAAAAAAACATTGCGCTATAGCCAAAACCCCCCTCACACACAGTCAAGAGTCACAACACACACACAGTCAAGAGTCACAACACACACACAGTCAAGAGTCACAACACACACACAGTCAAGAGTCACAACACACAGTCAAGAGTCACAACACACACACAGTCAAGAGTCACAACACACACACAGTCAAGAGTCACAACACACACACAGTCAAGAGTCACAACACACACACAGTCAAGAGCCACAACACACACACAGTCAAGAGCCACAACACACACACAGGAACCGGACTGCGTAGATCAATGCCATTCGCCCCGGGAGAACCCCTTTGGCTTCGAGTTGAGGAAGTCCAGACAAGCTATTTCACACACACTGTTCATGTGATCCCATAAATTCACTTCCTTTTCTGTATGTCTTGACCGAAAAGTTGCGTTTGTCAATAAAATGTTTGATTTGCAAGTATATAGTGTGTGGGAGTCATTATTTTTCTTCACTTAGGGGGGAATTCATGCCCTTTCTATGCAATCATCTGACCTCGAATTTAAGCATGAGGATACGCCTGACAGCCAGCTATTCATTTGGGCTGGAGATCATAGATGGAGGTGTGGCAGAGATGTCTACAAATACGCCTTATTCTGCCCGACTTCCCTCCCTCATAATTCCACCACCTTTGCATGTGAGGAAACCATGAATAAGGTCGAGCACCAGTCGGTTCCAGGTGGAAAAACCTACTACTTCCGATAGAAATAACACAATTCTCCATGCACTATAATGTATAAATTGATAAGAGCTAGGTAAATGAGTAATCCGTTTGGAGAAGGGGATTGTAATTACCAATAGCAATTGCTTTAGATCATTTTTCCTTATGATCGCTGGAGATTAATGTGAAACCAGTCAAATGGAAGCAAACTGAAAATCATATTAACATGATATGCATTTTGGCCCCTTTTCCACAGTGAAGAAAGCTATAAATATCTGTGCCATTATTCAGAATTTTAATTGTATGTCCTCATAATTTGCCGGGTTGAAATTTGGAGACCCAAGCTATAAACCTCTGTAGCGCCGAACCTACCGAGTTGATTTATGAGCGCTAGAATGTTTTAATTATATGGCCGGGCTTTTCTCCGTTTTCTTAATTACAATTTGTATCATGTTAAGTATTAGCCACTATTGGTAGCCACCGTCAGTTATTTCCACCAACATTTATAACTGTCACTTTAGTGTTTGTTTCCTTGAATATGTACATTTGGCATCATTCCTTTACATTACATTCCGTTTACCTTTTTTTCCTCTGTCACGTGCGTGTAGTTGTTCCTGAGGGTTGCTAGCAATAGTGGATCATATTAGTCTAATGCTGTACAGTAAGTTGAGCTATGTAGCCTGCAGTGCATTCAGAAAGTATTCAGACCCCTTGACATTTCCACATTTTGTTACGTTACAGGCTTATTCTAAAATGGATGGAATAATTTTTTCCCCTCAATCTACACACAATACCCTATGACGACAAAGCAAAAGCAAGTTGTTAGATATTTTGGCAAATTTATTAAAAATAAAAAACAAAAATATCTTTACATAAGTATTCAGACCCTTTGCTATGAGACTCGAAATTGAGTTCAGGTGCATCCTGTTTCCATTAATCATCCTTGAGATGTTTCTACAACTTGGAGTTCTCCTGTGGTAAATTCAATTGATTGGTCATGATTCGGAAAGGCACACACCTGTCTATATAAGGTCCCACAGTTGACAGTGCATGTCAAAGCAAAAACCAAGCCACGAGGTCGAAGGAATTGTCCGTAGAGCTCCGAGACAGGATTGTGTTGAGGCACAGATCTGGGGAAGGGTAACAAAAAATGTCTACACCATTGAAGGTCCCCAAGAACACAGTGGCCTCCAACATTCTTAAATGGAACAAGTTTGGAACCACCGAGACTCTTCCTAGAACTGACCGCCCGGCCAAACTGAGCAATAGGGGGAGAAGGGCCTTGGTCAGGGAGGTGACCAAGAACCTGATGGTCATTCTGACAGAGCTCCAGAGTTTCTCTGTGTGGAGATGGGAGGACCTTCCAGAAGGACAACCATCTCTGCAGCACACCAATCAGGCCTTTATGGTAGAGTGGCCAGACGAAAGCCACTCTTCAGTAAAAGGCACATGACAGCCCACTTGGAGACACCTAAAGGACTCTCAGACCATGAGAAACAAGACTCTCTGATCTGATGAAACCAAGATTGAACTCTTTTGCCTGAATGCAAAGCTTCACGTCTGGAGGAAACCTGGCACCATACCTACGGTGAAGCATGGTGGTCGCAGCTTTTTAAACCTGGAACCTGGCACACGGATCACAACAACTTGACCGTTGTCATTAGTTCCATGATTAGTGAGGAATAGGTTATTTATAGGACTTTTGTTCAACCCCTATTGTACACTTTTCTCAGCTTTCAATATTTCATGGTTTGAACAATTGAATATGGCAACTTTCAAGATGAATCAAACCAATTCATTTTTTTATTCAGCAATATATTTTGTTCGTAAATGCTCTCCAAACCTGTTTTTTTATGATTCATAAATACTTGCCTAATCCTAAATGATCTACAAGATCAGGGGTATTTTTAAATCTACCAATTGGTGTAGAAATGGAGGGGAATGTGCATATATTTAGATGGCTTTCTGTCATCGATCGCTAACATTCCGAACCGTTCTCTCGAATATAAGGAGTCTGTCGAGAAAATGCTAATTTAAAAAGTACACCGTATTTAAAGAGATGGCTTTAGATAAATGTACTGAAAGTCCCATTGAAATAAAAACTCCATGAGGAAACTTGTTGGCCAGCAAGTGGGAGGGTTTTCAGTGGTTGAATTAAATGTATTTAGTGTAAATAAGGGAGCCACTCCCAAAGAACTCCTTGCACACCTGCATAAGGTAAGTCTGAATACCAAATACTGCAAAGTGCTTAAATGAAAAAGCCATATAAAATCTGAAATCAGGCCCTTATTTATTCTAACAGAGGTAAACTCTCAATCTCTTATCTTCTGTGTCTAAGTGAGTGTTTACATGCAGGGTAATAATTCGATATTAAAAAAGGTAGAGATGCAAGACTTTGCTCTCACACAGTATCTGCACATGATCACGGGTTTGCTTCACGCCGTTACCGAAGTTGAGCCTCTCTTCAACACTCTTGGTTGTTGTGGAAATTGACCCACTATGCTGTTTACTTTCTGCATCTACTTCGTAACGCGGAGTCTACCTTTAAGCTGATTATAGCAATACTCAGTTTGGCATAGGGTACTCTGATTATCTTAAGCCTAAAGCAGATGTTTTTATCTCAATATCAAATCATTTCTGAGTAACAATGAAGTACCTTACTGTGATTTTTAATTAAAATAGTCAAAAAGAAACAAAAATAGCTCCTTAGCAAAGAGCAAATTCTGCAAATGGTCTGAGTGGGGAGGGGACTGAAAACGAGCTATTATTGGCAGAGAGGTTTGGAACTCTTTTTTATTGGTCTATTAACTAATTTACCACCTGGGGATGTCACCAGGCAGGCCAAAACTCCATCCCACCAAAACAGGCTGAAATTTCAGGCGGTCTTTTCAAACCGCTCTTACACTAAATTGCCTTGTAATTTTCACAGTATTGTGGTGAGGGAGGATGACACTAAATCACGAACTAAGTGCGCGCACCTGTGCCTGCTTGCAAGGCTCTGCCCAGGACGCTGAGAAACATTTAGGGCAGAGTCGAGAGCGCAGGCTGGCCTTGGAGGGGGAGCTGTGCTTTGATGAATGTTGGGCTTGTAGTCTTTGCAAGTATCAACATTGCACTCACCTTAACAGGGGAGGATGTCATTATCTGCTGGGTAGGGCAGTCGGCGACAAACACCGGTAGTGATGGGGAATTTGGGGAACCAGATTAGATAGTGGGATTGTGAGCAGTTCAAGCCATCTCCCCGGCTATTGGAAACAGACCGCGCTGCTCATTGTAGCATGTTCTTGGACATGCAAATTAATTAGCTAAGCTTTAATTAGTGTTAGTAAAACAGCGCTCTGCAAGTGTAGTGCGGTGATCCAACATGAATCTGTGTATAGCCTAGTTGTTCCTGTTCAGTTTGTAGCCTATTCAGTGCACCGAGGATACATATCCAGTCCAATGGTGGTGCAAAGGCCCAGACCCCATGGTGGGGTGTCCGTCAGCTGGGAGAGCGAAGTGTTTTTAAATGTTACATTTAAATGCTTAATGTTATGTCCTCTTTCGTTTGCCTAGTCTTGTTAAATGTGATTAGAATATATTGTTTTTAAAATAGAGCGTGGGTTATGTGGGGAGAACAGAACGGGAATTGCAGACTGCGTTGCTCAGTGGGGTGGGGGGGGGGGGGGGGGTTCTTTGTCTATCATCACCTGTGGGTCTCTGGACAGTGTGTAGGCTTATGCCCCTGCAGTGAATTGCATGTTTGTACAATTGTGTTTCATTGGGCTAGGCCCAGTTTACAGTGAAGTAGTAGTAGCAGCACCTTGGATGTTCAGTTCTCCTTAAATGTAGAGTACCAGTCAAAAGTTTGGACACCTACTCATTCCAGGGTTTTAATTTGTACTATTATGGAATCATATAGTAACCAAAAGTGTTAAATAAATCAAAATATATTTGATGAGATTCTTCAAATTGCCACCCTTTGCCTTGATGACAGCTTTGCACACGCTTGGCATTCTCTCAACCAGCTTCATGAGGTAGTCACCTGGAATGCATTTCAATTAACAGGTGTGATTTGTTAAAAGTACATTTGTGGAATTTCTTTCCTTAATGCATTAGAACCAATCTGTTGTCTTGTGACAAGGTAGCGATGGTATTATACCAAATAGGTGCTAAGTCCAGATTTATTGGTGTGGCAGGTAGAGCGTTGGGCCAGTAACCGAAAGGTTGCTGGATCGAATCCCGAGCGGACAAGGTAAAATTCTGTTCTGCCCCTGAACAAGGCAGTTAACCCACTGTTCCCCGGTAGGCCATCATTGTAAATAAGAATTTGTTCTTAACTGACTTGCCTAGTTAAATAAAGGTTAAATGTAAATAATATATTTAATGGCAAGAACAGCTCGAATAAGCAAAGCGTAATGACAGTCCAACATTACTTTAAGACATGAAGGTCAGTCAATCCGGAAAATGAAAAAGAACTTGAAAGTTTCTTCAAGTGTAGTCGCAAAAACCATCAAGTGCTATGATGAAACTGGCTCTCATGAGGACCGCCACAGGAAAGGAAGACCCAGAGTTACCTCTGCTGCAGAGGATAAGTTCATTAGAGTTACCGCTCGTAGAAATTGCAGCCTAAATAAATGCTTCACAGAGTTCAAGTAACATACACATCTCAACATCAACTGTTCAGAGGAGACTGCGTGAATCAGGCCTTCATGGTTGAGTTGCTGCAACAACAAAAAACACTACTAAAAGGACACCAATAAAAAGAAGAGACTTGCTTGGCCCAAGAAACATGAGCAATGGACATTAGACCGGTGGAAATCTGTCCTTTGGTCTGAGTCCAAATTTTAGATTTTTGGTTCCAACCGCCTTGCGACGCAGAGTAGGTGAACGGATGATCTCCGCATTGTGTGCTTCCCACTGTGAAGCATGGAGGTGGTGGTGTGATGGTGCTTTGCTGGTGACACTGCCAGTGATTAATTTAGAATTTAAGGCACACTTAACCAGCATGGCTACCACAGCATTCTGCAGCGATACACCTTCCCATCTGGTTTGCGCTTAGTGGGACTATCATTTGTTTTTCAACAGGACAATGATCCAACACACCTCCAGGCTGTGTAAGGGCTATTTGACCAAGAAGGAGAGTGATGGAGTGCTGCATCAGATGATCTGGCCTCCACAATCACCCGACCTCAAGCCAATTGAGATGGTTTGGGATGAGTTGGACTGCAGAGTGAAGGAAAAGCAGCCAACAAGTGCTCAGCATATGTGGGAACTCCTTCAAAACGGTTGGAAAAGCATTCCGATGACGCATTCAGGTGAAGCTGGCTGAGAGAATGCCAAGAGTGTACAAAGCTTTCATCAAGGCAAAGGGTGGCTACTTTGAAGAATCTAAAATGTAAAACACTTTTTTGCTTACTACATGATTCCATGTGTTATTTCATAGGTTTGATGTCTTCACCATTCTATAAATGTAGAAAATAGTCAAAATAAAGAAAAACCCTTGAATGAGTAGGTGTCCAAACTTTTGACTGGTACTGCATATCTCACGTGTGTGTGGTGTCACTTTTTAGCGTGTTATCACACTTAATAGCTCGTGTGCCTTACACCTTCAGGTCATTGCAGCACTCCTGATTGGGTTACAGAGACTGCAGGAATTTAGTAGGTCGCCTAGCATTTCATGCACGTTGTCTTATGAAATGGTGTATTTAATAAAGATCATTGCTTGCTATATCTGTGACGAGTTTTGGTGTGTCCTAACCTCTGACCCCGGACCATACCAGTCAGACAAATGTGGTGGCAGCGTCACACTAAATATATATAAAACACGGTAAATCACGTTTTTGGCTGCACTGGGCCTTTTATTGGGTCGTAAGCATAAACTGACTAAAACACCTAGACTTTTGACCAATGTTTCTAATTATTAGAACATTTTAGCTGTGCATGTTCTAGCATGACCTGCGTGAGCCTCCCTCTTTTTGGCGCTAGTGAAGTGAGTTAGGGAAACCCTTTAGAATGTATCTTCGAAATGATTCAGACTTTATATATCTGAACTCAGAATATATATGATCGCTGTGATGGAATGTTGATTTGTGATTGGTGATTCTCTGCATTTTCCAAAGTTCCAACAGGTAGCCTGTGTATCAGCTGTCCATGTCAAGCAGATTGTTGACACGGGAAATCAGTCTTCTTGCAAAGGATGTAAACATTTTAATCAAACTATTATACTAAATCAGAGTATTCACAATGATCGTATTATCGAATGCATGTAAAATGTACCCAATGATAGGACATAGCCTACTTCTCAATGAGATGACTCAACAGTCTACACAATATATTGTGCGTAAATGCTCTCCAAACCATTTTTTTAATGAATCGTAAATACTTCCCTAATCCTAAATTATCTACAAGATCAGAGTCTTTTTAAATCTACCAATTTGTGCAGAAATGGAGGGGAATGTGCATATATTTAGATGAATTTCTGTCATCGATCCCTAACATTCTGAACAGTTCTCCTGATGATAAGGGAAATCATTCTTCTTGCAAAGCATGTCAACATTTAATCAAACTATTACATTAAATTAGAGTATTCACAATGATTCTATTATTGAAGCATGTAAAAGGAGGGTAAAATCAAATTGAGGGGAAGGGAAGTGTTGGCTGGTTGACTGGCTGATCACAAGGCAGAGTCATTAAGAGGAAAAGCCCCAGGCAGGCAACCCAAGCTGGCACCAGGCCAGCCACCCAGAGCCCTTTTATATTTAAGGAACACTTAAGAAACTGTGTGCAGTACTGGGGCCAGGGTTCACCAACAGACTGATATGAAAAGGCCTGATTGTGTTGTAACTGTACTAAATAGTATTTAACATGGTGGAATCACTTGTCTATGGTAGCTTCTAGCCAGGTGAAATGTGACAGACGCAGCTGTGGGATGTGTTAATGTGTTGTTTTGACGCACTACGTGTCATGATGAAGTCAGCGAATAAAGAGGTGTTGGAGTCCAGTGTGTACAAAGGTAAAAGGCCTTGAGTGTCACGACTTGAGTTTTATATTATGGGGCAGACGCTTTGCTGTCACGGTAATGCATCTAGCCACTCTGCATGATGTTCCTTGGGCGCCCCAAATTAAAATGGGGGTAGAATTAGCTTATCGAGTTACCGCTTGCAGCTCAACACACACAGTAAGCCATAAGAATAAATGACAGGCATGGGGATCTGTGAGCTTTAACAGGAGAAGTGTGAAGAATCGCTGTCTAGGTGAAGATCCAGACACCTGCTTCTATGACACACACACACACACACACACCTGGCAAAACCAGAGATTTCAACTGCTATGTAAAACCAATGACACTCCATCTCCCATGCAAAGCAAATACATAAATGAGAGAGGTCTCTAGGCTGAGGGGAAAAGCAATGTGCAAATCTTCTAACCTTGTTTACCTCCATCTCTTTGACTGGGTGACTTCCCACTTATACCGACAAGAGGACTGACACACACACACACAGTAAACACAAGTTACACACCTTTCAGTTGAATGTATTCAGTTGTACAATTGACTAAGTATCCCCCTCTCCCTTTCACACACTCTGCTGATGAGTCACCAGCATACCAAGCACCCTGTTCTCTCTTTCTACCAAAAGGTCTAATAACACTACAGAGTGGAGTTGAAGTGGTGCATTAACTCATGTTTAAATGCATTTCAGGCGACGCGCCTCAGCTGTTACCTTACAGAGTCATCTTCCTGGTTCACACGGAGGCGAAACCATCCATTGAGTCCCATTCACTGTGCTGACTTAGCCTAACTTATAATGCAGTGATACAATGTGGTCTGTTGGTATTAACAATATGGCCATGCTGAGTGTCCTATAGACTCACAGATTCTGTGATAAAACCTACAGTACTAATAACTCTTAAAGGAGTGGGAGGCTGACGAGGAGAGCCCCACCCTGGAGGACCATTCAGACAGTCCACGAGCCCCACCCTGGAGGACCATTCAGACAGTCCACGAGCCCCACCCTGGAGGACCATTCAGACAGTCCACGAGCCCCACCCTGGAGGACCATTCAGACAGTCCACGAGCCCCACCCTGGAGGACCATTCAGACAGTCCACGAGCCCTGCCCTGGAGGACCATTCAGACAGTCCACGAGCCCTGCCCTGGAGGACCATTCAGACAGTCCACGAGCCCCACCCTGGAGCTGCATCAGAAGGCCCACTCACTCACACAGCCCAGTGGGACCAGCCCAGGATTGTCAACTATGCAGACACTCCTCATCTGTACTTCCCCTAGCACTACTGCCAGACACAGAGCAAGCCAGCCCCCAGAGAGCTGGAAGATAAAGCAGATAATCGGGAGGCTAAAACCGACATGTATTCTAACCCCCCCCCCCCCTTTGAGATACATGTTAATGTCAATGGAGCAGAGTGTTGTAGGTGAACAACAGGCTTGAGTCACTCCCGTCTGCCTTCTCCTCTTCTTCCCATGCGAATGTGTCCAAGATGAGCTGTGTTTATTCTTGATAAGTACACACAGCTGTCAGCGTCCAGCGAACAATGCTGGCAGCTCCACATGCGCAACAGACAGGGGACACATCACAGATCCTATTCTCAGAGGTACTACACTAGCTGTCTATTCTCCTGCATGTTCAGACCAGTGTGTGTGACGTCCCAGCCACATTAGCGTGTGTGTGTGTGTGTTTTCGGAGGGTTGAAGTGATTCACAGCAATCATTCAATGGTCATATGATGTGTATCCAGCTCAACTCAATGCTACGTTTTGGTTAGATATGCACTGTAGAATGTAGATTGGCCTACAGATGTTTTGGTTAGCTATGCACTGTAGAATGGAGATTGGCCTACAGATGTTTTGGTTAGCTATGCACTGTAGAATGTAGATTGGCCTACAGATGGTTTTGGTTAGATATGCACTGTAGAATGTAGATTGGCCTACAGATGGTTTTGGTTAGATATGCACTGTAGAATGTAGATTGGCCTACAGATGTTTTGGTTAGATATGCACTGTAGAATGTAGATTGGCCTACAGATGGTTTTGGTTAGATATGCACTGTAGAATGTAGATTGGCCTACAGATGTAGGATCTTAAATTTAGAATAACACTTTGTTCATCCAGGATGGATGTTGTTGTTCTTTGGCATCACCTTCCATTAAAAGGATCACATACATTTTCACATCATACACATTTAAACCAGTCAGTCCATCACATTTCATACACTAAAAACATAGCGGACATTGATATGTTCACTCACAACTGACCGCTGTCCCAAACTGCACTGGATAGAGAAGTGATACAATTTACTTTGCATTTAGTAGTCCATAAGCACAAGGAAAGAAGGAATGTCTGAACACGTTCTTCTTGGTTATGGGCATTCTGAAGCGCCGGCCAGAGGGAAGTCTCTCAAACTGAGGGTGTAGAGTGTGGGAGGGGTCGGCAGTTTGCTACAGCAGGAAAATAATCCTGGAGAAACAGGAAAATGTGAATTATTATGTGGATTATAATTAAATTGACATTTTTGTAGGGGTTGATAGATTTTTCATAAGGAAAAATAAACATTTCAAAGTGGAAATTAAACCTCAAATACACAAGTTTGAAATGTTCTGCGTTGTGATTAAATGAAGATGTTAGTTATACAGTATATGAAAATATATATTTTTAAAAAGTAATCTAAACCCAATTAAGGATAAGAAAACCAGTCATTATTACATTATTCGCACAAAACCACAGCCTACTATCAATCTAGCCCACCTCAAAGTAAACATTGTGATATTTTCAAATCACACATAAATATTACATGAGATTCTGTTCTGTTAATAGCTGGCATGTTCCACTGCTGAACCAGTTGATCAAGAACATTAGAGCGAGGAGGCCTCAGGGTACGTCCCAAATGGCACCCCATTTCCTATAAAGTGCACTACTACACTAAAAGTAGTGCACTATGTAGGGAATGGAGTGCCATTTGGGACGCATACTCAGTGTGTACTCCACTTCAGGGGATTTCTGTCTACCTGGTAGGAAAGCAGACTGTAAATCAGACAGGAAAAGGGTAATGCATGTGGTTGGCTCTTGTGAGGTTCGTGCCGACTGCTCGGCGCTAAAGAAGCTGAGAAGTGAAGTTATCGTGGTGATGATCTAGGACTTGTCACGGTGCTATTTAAAGTGATACACCCTCAACTACATCTTACGTAGGCTATACGTGTAAAAGGTAGTTATAGTTATTATAGTTAGTAGTTATGATCATGACGAAAAGGAAAGGACCTGTTTCACTGTGCGGCTACGATTGAGGGATTCGGGCATTGTGTCATATTTAATGTCAATGATGGTGAAAGTGACAAGACATAGGCTATTGCTCCATTGCCCAGACAACTGTGAAAGGTACATCATTGTGGACATCACTGTTTTGCAACAGTAGGAGATCTCCAGTTCCAACACTAGTCCCCATTACTCAACGAAACACACAGCTTCACCCCAAGACTTAACTGGGTCGCAATCTCCAAACACCCATCTCCTCTCCAATCATTGCCACACACACACACACCCCCCCCTACTCAACAGTCCTGTTTTTTCAGATGGCCACTGCATTGCATGTGGAGAGCAGACAGACGGTTTTGCCATCCCTGCTTCTCAAAATAGCCCAGTTAGCACACCGGGGTCAGATGGTTTTGAAATGCTGCCGGAGCTGGAAGGACACGTGGAGGGCTTCGAGTGGCCCCAAGGACCGAGGCCTCAAGGAGGAGGTATCGCACTCCGATGACAATGAGAGAGAGACCAGAGAGAGAGAGAGGTATGGGGGGGCTAAATAAGCTGACAGAGGGGTGAGGTGAGACTCGAGGAGAGGCTAAGAAAACACCTGTGGCTTTCTCCCTCAGGAGACACGAGGAGAGCACTCGAAGGTCCTCGACGGGACTAAATATACGACCCACCAGTGGAAACAACATGGCCGCTGGTGGTCTGATAATGGATGGGGTGAGGGAGGGGAGGAGGGGGCCGGCAGGTGGAGAGGGCATTCGGTTCATTGATTATTCATTAGCTTGTCCGATGACAGTTGAATACCTTTCATTTCTGCTTACGGATAAGATCAGGCAGACAACATCAGTAGATAAGTGCCATGTGGTGTTCTGAATAAGTATAATTCAGGACCTACGTTACGCAATGGTGTTTGAGAAAATACTCGGAGAATTGCAGAGTATAAAGTGATTAGCTACAGTATGTGCATATCGACTACAACTCACGCTGAGATAAGTCAATCGACAGGGTCCAGGCAGTACTGACAGAACTGAAGGGGAAAGCTGTTTGGTGAAATCTACTCTCACGTCATCATCCTAGGGACTGAGTTAGGCTATTGATTGGTCAGAAAGTAGGCCAATGCCTACCGTAGCAGGAGAACATGCAGTCTCCTAATGATTTGACCACATCAGTACCCTCTCCCCTCAGGGCAGCAGTTAGAAGAGAGTGAGTCATGGTAGAAACGGAACAAAAAGAACCATTCAAACACTCAGTAACACCAGATCAACTCTAGCCAAGAACTCTTAAACCACCCCTCCTCCTCCCTCTATCTCCAGGCAAAACCAGCTCACCAGACTGCTATGGCTGCGGTGAGACCAAGCCTAGCCAATCCGGTTGTCTCTGGGTAACTGTCTCCCCTCCGCCCTCACTGTTCTTTCTAAAAACCACCACGGAGCCAACCCTGCCCTGGAGTCCTGAACCACATCAGAGAAACTTCTGTTATGGCATCCTGGCATTAGAGAGAGGAGAAACATACCAGATCCATTACCCAATGCAGCTGAATATTCTGATCTAGGATCAGTTTCCCCTTTCAGATCATATTGAGTAAGATTGTATGGGCAGGGAGGACCTGATCCTAGATCAGCACTAGATCAAAGAGGAGAAACATACCAGATCCATTACCCAATCAAACTGCAGTCTTGACAGTTTAATTTCTCCCAGTTGGAAGGTACTTCCAAATCCTTCCTTGCTAACCAACTAACTAGACCCTCGTCCCACGCATGCTGCCCTCAACGGGTTCCTATTGGTTACCGGTCCTGCCCACGCTCCAGCTCCATCCACATTGGACAATCCCATGGTGACGGGCAGCTGAGCGGTTCTGGACCGTTGCTGGACAAATCAGTCTTCTGGAATTTATAGGGTGCACCCCAAAAGGGCTCTGGCCTAAAGTAGTGTACATAGGGAATAGAGTGCCATCTGGGACGCAGAGCATATTGTTGGTTTATTGCAATATACTGGAGAAGGATTGACGTCATCTGGTAACACTGACACGTACGATGATGTTCTTCAGAACGAGTGTGTGCCGAGAGTTGTAGTACACAAGCGCCACTTATTGCAATAAGTGTCTCTACGGTTGATAAGTATCAACTATAAAAGACAGGTGGAGAGCCTGTTGTCTTGCAGTAACGCTCACGGCTCTAACCACATATGTTGTTTCCCACTGGAGACCCGGGTTCAATCCCCATGTCCTCCCTTCTCACTGTCTCTCCCCCTTGTTCCATCTAAATAAAGTGCAAAACATACCTAAGGAGAATGGAATTCGACAGGATAGCAAGTTTATTAGTCAACTTGACCCACGACCTCTAGGGCTCCTTCTTGTGATGATTAGAAGTAGGCCTAGAGGGGCCTTCTGAGTGGCGCAGAGGTCTAAGGCACTGCATCACAGATCTAGGTTCAATCCCAGGCTGTGTCGCAGCCAGCCATGACTGGGAGACCCATGAGGCGGCGCACAATTGGCCCAGCGTCGTCCGGGTTAGGGGAGAGTTTGACAGGCCGTGAACTCCATGTCCCATCGCGCTCTAGAGAGTCCTGTGGCGGGCCGGGCGCATGCAAGTTGACACGGTCGCCAGGTGTACGGTGTTTCCTCCGACACATTGGTGTGGCTGGCTTCCGGGATAAGCAATCAGTTTGTCAAGAAGCAGTGAGGCTTGGCAGGGTTGTGTTTCGGAGGACGCATGGCTCTCGACCTTCGCCTCTCCCGAGTCCGTACGGGAGTTGCAGCGATGAGACAAGACTAACTACCAATTGGATATCACGAAATTGGGGAGAAAAATACAAAAGTACCAAAATAAATATTAAACAATAAAAAAAGTAGGCCAAGAGTAGGCAGTGAAAGGACAGTTACTAGGGTCGTGAAAGAAATGAGACAAGGAAAGGAGACAAGAAAAGGAGATAAGGAAAGGAAGCGATGCAGTACTATTAGAATCCAGTTGCCTGTGGGAGCTCAATGAGTTGGATCCTCTCAGCGTTTGAATCCAATTCCCAGTCAAATCGGACTTCATTAATCAACACATTTGGCTTTGAAAACCTCAGCGAGGCTCAAGGGGGAATGAAACCCCAGGGAATCTGTGAGGTTTCTGTGTGTTGTATCTGGGAGCAATTATTCATGCTTGCAGATATCACCCGACCCGTTCTACCTGCCAACAGGTAAAAAGCTTGCACGTCTTATTGTACCAGCTACGTACTGTACATAAAGGCCTATGGGCCAACATCCTGACTTTGACGCAAGTCATGCATTAATGCCAATGTTAGCTATGCATGGAAGTTTGGAATGAAAGGTTTGTTGTATTACCATTTTCAGCAGACTCAGGTGTGTCTTCCTGCTACTCAGCTTGAGATGGATAACTGCTCTGTCTCTCTCTGTATACATGTGAAGGGGATAGAATGATTGACATGTAACACTGTGCATGTTTGTTTGGTAAGCATTGTTTGAAGGTGTCTGGGGCACGGTGGGGTGTGTGTGTGGGGGACGTGAGGGGGAATAATGAGGGGAGAGCTCAGAGGATGACTCATCCTCTACCCTCACGACCCAGACTACACACACACCACCCCATGCAAGGGCGGAGTGGAAACCTGTCACATAGGCCTCCAGGAGAAGAGAGAGAGGGTGTGTACTGTACCCAGCCCGAACCCACCATACAGGACTAGTGTCAGGGAGCGAAGCCATATGAACATATAATTCCTCACCTCCATAAGAGACATGCCTCTCATCAGCATCTCTGACTATTCTACTAACATCATAGTCCTTATGGACCCCAACGTGCAGTTAGCTACATCCAATGACAGTTGGTGTGAGTAAGTAGACGTTTAAACTAGGCCTGTGTAAATCCAGATGTCTAGTTGAATGACTAATTAGATAGATATAAGTCCTGAAAGATCGACATATAGGAGCCCATACATAAGACGCATGGACTTAGTAGTCACTATAAACATATATGTAACAAAGACATGAGTCAGAGTCTCTGTCCCAGTGCGAACGAGGTTTGGGAGTGAGACCGAAAGGTGATATGGGGGAGCAAACAAAATGGCCGCCATCTGGGAGTGTTTGATGTTGGTTATCAGTGACTCTGTCATCTGTGGTATGAACTATGAAGGGGATCAAAACTAGGTGGGATGCAAAGTGTGAGAGGAGGGATTGGGGTGAGTGTGTGTGTGTGAGGGAACGGGCTGAGACGGCTGAAGAACTGCCGTTTTATGCGAGGCTCAGTCGCAGACTTCAAACGAGCTGTTGCTCTCTCCATCTCTCTCCCGCTCTCACACAGAGAGCTCCAGCAGCGGTGTGGCCGCCATATTAAACACCTCCGTTCCTGCAGTGCTGCACGCACATACACAAAGAGAGACATACAAAACATCCCACACACAGAGTAACTGACATACAGACGTGGAATATACAGGAGGCCATGGTTGGCATACGGGAGTAGATGAGCCAAGTCAGTCCATCACGGACATCAAAGTCGACGGACTTTTTCCCTTGGAACATTTACAGACACGCACTTACAAAATATATATATATATATATATATATATATTTTTTTTTTTTTACATATACCGGATACGTGCAGTTAAATGTGTTGTCTTACAGGGTCAGCCATAGTCGTACGGCGGATCTGGAGCAAATTAGGGTTAAGTGCCTTGTTGGCCCAACGCTCTAACGTCTAGGCTACCTGCCGCAGCTACCTGCCCAATCATAAGCACTCTGCCAGACGTACACACACAAAAACACACTAGACTAGGACTGTCTTGGCTTGATGTTGTTCTTTCCTCAGTATAGTTGTCCAGATTGATCACTGTTATGCAGGCCATACATACAGTGCATTCGGAAAGTAATTAGACACCTTGACTTCTTCCACATTTTTGTTAGCTTTATTTTACAATTGATTAAATAAAACATGGTTTTCAATATACACACACACACACACACACACACACACACACACAAGGCCCCATAATGACAAAGCGAAAACAGGTTTTTAGAAATATTTGCAAATGTATTCAAAATAAAAACAGAAACCTTATTTACATAAGTATTCAGACCCTTTACCATGAGACTCGAAATTGAGCTCAGGTGCATCCGGTTTCCATTGAACATCCTTGAGATGTTTCTACAACTTGATTGGAGTCCACCTGTGGTAAATTCAATTGATTGGACATGATCTGGAAAGGCACACACCTGTCTATATAAAAAGGTCCCACAGTTAACAGTGCATGTCAGAGCAAAAACCAAGCCATGACGTTGAAGGAATTGTCCGTAGAGCTCGGAGACAAAACATTACTGCAGCATTGAAGGTCCCCAAGAACACAGTGGCCTCCATCATTCTTAAATGGAAGACTCTTCCTAGAGCTGGCCGCCCAGTCAAACTGAGCAATCCGGGGAGAAGGGCCTTGGTCAGGGAGGTGACCAAGAACCCGATGGTCACTCTGACAGAGCTCCAGAGTTCCTCTGTGGAGATGAGAGAACCTTCCAGAAGGACAACCATCTCTGCAGCACCACCAAATCAGCCCTTACGGTAGAGTGTCGAGACGGAAGCCACTCCCCAGTAAAAAAGTCACAATACAGCCTGCTTGGAGTTTGCCAAAAGGCACCTAAAGGACTCTCAGACCATGAGAAACAAGATTCTCTGGTTTGATAAAACCAAGGTTGAACTCTTTGGCCTGAATGCCAAGCGTCACATTTGGAGGAAACCTGCCAACATCCCTACGGTGAAGCATGGTGGTGGCAGCATCATGCTGTGGGGATGTTTTTCAGCGGCAGGGACTGGGAGACTAGTCAGTATCAAGGCAAAGCTGAACGGAAACAATTACAGAGAGATCCTTGATGAAAACCTGCTCCAGAGTGCTCAGGACCTCAGACTGGGACGAAGGTTCACCTTCCAACAGGACAACGACCCTAAGCACACAGCCAAGATAACACAGGAGTGGCTTCGGGACAAGCCTTTGAATATCCTTGAGTGGCCCATCTAGAGCCCGGACTTGAACCCGATCGAACATCTCTGGAAAGACCTGAAAATAGCTATGCAGCAACAGTCTCCATCCAACCTGACAGAGCTTGAGAGGATCTGCAGAGAAGAATGGGAGAAACTCCCCAAATACAGGTGTGCCAAGTTTGTAGCGCCATACCCAAGAAAACTTGAGGCTGTAATCGCTGCCAAAAGGTGCTTCAACAAAGTACTGAGTAAAGTGTCTGAATACTTATGAAAATATAATTTCATTTTAAAATGTATTTTATATACATTTGCAAATAGTTCTAAAAACCTGTTTTTGCTTTGTCATTATGGGGTATTGTGTGTAGATTGAGAAAAAAAAACGATTTAATACATTTTACAATAAGGCCATAACATACTATCTACAGTGCATTCGGAAAGTATGAACACACACACCGTGGCCCTATTGTTTATAACCATGGGATGGATGTGATACGAGGGATACCTTGGAGCAGAAAACAAAGAGAAGAGAATGCAATTCCACAAGAACATCGTTGGCCAGCATAATAGGCTTGACGGATCTCAACAAAGCCATCTTAAGGGAGTTAGCCAACTACTACTACAGCCAATACATTAAACCCCACAGCCAAGAAAGGCAACCGTTATCTTCCCATTCAGACCATCTATGTGGAAGCAGTCAGTTGAGTTACGAGATATCTACATTTGGTGGTTCTGTCTACATTTCTTACGAAAAACTAAAAAGTTTAAAAAGTCACCCAACTGGCTCACATCCAAAGTACACAAAACATGGAGACTCACTTGCCGTAACAAAGCTGCAAAGTAAACCCATTAGGAGGCTTTGAGGCTTCAGTACACATTTATGCTCTTAGTTATATGCTCTTACTTATCAGATCTGGGCCTCTGAGAAAGCTTTAGGCCCTATAATCCTAGAAGATTCTACCAAGGAATTCTCCCGTCAATTTCAGTGTGTTTTCATCAGGCCCCGTGCTTTGGCAGGCCGGCCTGACGGGAGCCAAGCACATTTCTCTGAGTCATCAGATAGAGGGGGAGGAGAGGACTGGAGTTCCCCTCTCTCTCTCTCACACACAGGCAAACTCAACAAGCGCTACAACACACACACACACACAGTTAAGCTAACTAAATAAGAGATGCAACCGACAACAGTGCTAAGCAAGCCAAACCCTATTGTTCCGGACCTCCCGAAGAAGTAAGCCTTCCTGAAATACCAAAAACAGTGGTTTGTAGTGAGTACTGCCAACAGGAGGTTAGTAGGCTACCTCAAAAAGGTAAATGTTCATTGTTTGGGGGGGGGGGGGGGGGGATACATGCTGAAGGGCCTGGTCACATGACAACAAGAACAATCAATAACAAAATACATTTGTGAAATGTCAGATACAGAAGTGATGGTATGGGGAAAATTGCATCGTTGTGTCCCAGTTAAAGCATAAGCCAGTAATTATGCAGACATTGAATGCTCTTTATCCTCCTTTTATGGTGGTTCAAAGTAGTCACAGTTTCCTGGGGTAAGACCATCCAGCTTCTTAGACCGTGCTGACAGAACAGTAGTCACAGTTTCCTGGGGTAACACCATCCAGGTTCTTACACCGTGCTGACAGAACAGTAGTCACAGTTTCCTGGGGTAACACCATCCAGGTTCTTACACCGTGCTGACAGAACAGTAGTCACAGTTTCCTGGGGTAACACCATCCAGGTTCTTACACCGTGCTGACAGAACAGTAGTCACAGTTTCCTGGGGTAACACCATCCAGGTTCTTACACCGTGCTGACAGAACAGTAGTCACAGTTTCCTGGGGTAACACCATCCAGCTTCTTAGACCGTGCTGACAGAACAGTAGTCACAGCTTCCTGGGGTAACACCATCCAGGTTCTTACACCGTGCTGACAGAACAGTAGTCACAGTTTCCTGGGGTAACACCATCCAGGTTCTTAGACCGTGCTGACAGAACAGTAGTCACAGTTTCCTGGGGTAACACCATCCAGGTTCTTACACCGTGCTGACAGAACAGTAGTCACAGTTTCCTGGGGTAACACCATCCAGGTTCCTACACCGTGCTGACAGAACAGTAGTCACAGTTTCCTGGGGTAACACCATCCAGGTTCTTAGACCGTGCTGACAGAACAGTAGTCACAGTTTCCAGGGGTAACACCATCCAGGTTCCTACACCGTGCTGACAGAACAGTAGTCACAGTTTCCTGGGGTAACACCATCCAGGTTCCTACACCGTGCTGACAGAACAGTAGTCACAGTTTCCTGGGGTAACACCATCCAGGTTCTTAAACCGTGCTGACAGAAGAGGTCACAGTTTCCTGGGGTAAGACCATCCAGCTTCTTAGACCGTGCTGACAGAACAGTAGTCACAGTTTCCTGGGGTAACACCATCCAGGTTCTTACACCGTGCTGACAGAACAGTAGTCACAGTTTCCTGGGGTAACACCATCCAGGTTCTTAGACCGTGCTGACAGAACAGTAGTCACAGTTTCCTGGGGTAACACCATCCAGGTTCTTACACCGTGCTGACAGAACAGTAGTCACAGTTTCCTGGGGTAACACCATCCAGGTTCTTACACCGTGCTGACAGAACAGTAGTCACAGTTTCCTGGGGTAACACCATCCAGCTTCTTAGACCGTGCTGACAGAACAGTAGTCACAGCTTCCTGGGGTAACACCATCCAGGTTCTTACACCGTGCTGACAGAACAGTAGACACAGTTTCCTGGGGTAACACCATCCAGGTTCTTAGACCGTGCTGACAGAACAGTAGTCACAGTTTCCTGGGGTAACACCATCCAGGTTCTTACACCGTGCTGACAGAACAGTAGTCACAGTTTCCTGGGGTAACACCATCCAGGTTCCTACACCGTGCTGACAGAACAGTAGTCACAGTTTCCTGGGGTAACACCATCCAGGTTCTTAGACCGTGCTGACAGAACAGTAGTCACAGTTTCCAGGGGTAACACCATCCAGGTTCCTACACCGTGCTGACAGAACAGTAGTCACAGTTTCCTGGGGTAACACCATCCAGGTTCCTACACCGTGCTGACAGAACAGTAGTCACAGTTTCCTGGGGTAACACCATCCAGGTTCTTAAACCGTGCTGACAGAAGAGGTCACAGTTTCCTGGGGTAAGACCATCCAGCTTCTTAGACCGTGCTGACAGAACAGTAGTCACAGTTTCCTGGGGTAACACCATCCAGGTTCTTACACCGTGCTGACAGAACAGTAGTCACAGTTTCCTGGGGTAACACCATCCAGGTTCTTAGACCGTGCTGACAGAACAGTAGTCACAGTTTCCTGGGGTAACACCATCCAGGTTCTTACACCGTGCTGACAGAACAGTAGTCACAGTTTCCTGGGGTAACACCATCCAGGTTCTTACACCGTGCTGACAGAACAGTAGTCACAGTTTCCTGGGGTAACACCATCCAGCTTCTTAGACCGTGCTGACAGAACAGTAGTCACAGCTTCCTGGGGTAACACCATCCAGGTTCTTACACCGTGCTGACAGAACAGTAGACACAGTTTCCTGGGGTAACACCATCCAGGTTCTTAGACCGTGCTGACAGAACAGTAGTCACAGTTTCCTGGGGTAACACCATCCAGGTTCTTACACCGTGCTGACAGAACAGTAGTCACAGTTTCCTGGGGTAACACCATCCAGGTTCCTACACCGTGCTGACAGAACAGTAGTCACAGTTTCCTGGGGTAACACCATCCAGGTTCTTACACCGTGCTGACAGAACAGTAGTCACAGTTTCCTGGGGTAACACCATCCAGGTTCTTAGACCGTGCTGACAGAACAGTAGTCACAGTTTCCTGGGGTAACACCATCCAGGTTCTTAGACCGTGCTGACAGAACAGTAGTCACAGTTTCCTGGGGTAACACCATCCAGGTTCTTAGACCGTGCTGACAGAACAGTAGTCACAGTTTCCTGGGGTAACACCATCCAGGTTCTTAGACCGTGCTGACAGAACAGTAGTCACAGTTTCCTGGGGTAACACCATCCAGGTTCTTAGACCGTGCTGACAGAACAGTAGTCACAGTTTCCAGGGGTAACACCATCCAGGTTCTTAGACCGTGCTGACAGAACAGTAGTCACAGTTTCCTGGGGTAACACCATCCAGGTTCTTACGCCGTGCTGACAGAAGAGGTCACAGTTTCCTGGGGTAACACCATTCAGGTTCTTACGCCGTGCTGACAGAACAGTAGTCACAGTTTCCTGGGGTAACACCATCCAGGTTCTTACGCCGTGCTGACAGAACAGGTCACAGTTTCCTGGGGTAACACCATCCAGGTTCTTACGCCGTGCTGACAGAACAGTAGTCACAGTTTCCAGGGGTAAGACCATCCAGGTTCTTAGACCGTGCTGACAGAAGTGGTCACATGTCGAAGAGAGATGTGGTCATCAAAGTGTAGATGTTCTTCTGGAGGGCAATCCAATGTCAGATGATTGACGGTTAGTTCCAAAAAGTGCCTTCACAGCTTCTTCCTTCTCCTTACTCCGAGAATCCAAAACAACCCAGCCAATAAATGTCAAATAAAAACATTTAAAACAATCTTATTTAACTAGGCAAGTCAGTTAAGAACACATTCTTATTTACAATGACGGCCTACACCGGCCAAACCTGGACGACGCTGGGCCAATTGTGCACTATCAAAACAAAAGGGGGAGCTTTCAAATCCAAATCCTGAGAGCTCCAGCAAAAACGTTAAATTGGTCCCAGATCAGCTGCACAGTCTTGTCAACTCCTATGATCAGTGTCACGCAAGAGCACAAACAGATCTGGTACCAGGCTAGAGTTTTCCTGATTCCCTCCATTGAAACCAATCTGGATGATGGGATCTCCTTCTTGGTATTCGCGTTCTTCTAGTTCAACGTTGAGTGAAGATTTATCGTGGCCGAGCTCTTAATGATGTATCGCAGGGCATGATGTAAGAGAGAACTTAAGTCACGATGACAGACAATCTTCTCGCTGCATCGGATTGGTTTGGGTATTCCGTCAAAGCAGGGGGGAAAAAGATGAAGAGCTAGGATAAGTGAATAGTGAGACATACTGTAGTAGGAACCTCTCTTTGAAGTAAGAGATGAACCAAAGGCACTGTTTGTGGAACATTATTATTTTATTATTATTCTTTATTTTATTTTTTTTTAAATGGGGAGACACTTGTCTATTTTCCACCTGACTGGAAGCGGGAGGGAAGGAGGTGGAAGGGAGGGGAAACTCAAGACTGCTTTACTGTTTCCAGGAAGCAGGAAACGCAAAGAGTCCCCCCCTGGCCTGGTCTGTCCAGCCATATACAGTGCCTTCGGAAAGTATTCAGACCACTTGACTTTTTCCACATTATATAAGGTTACAGCCTTATTCTAAAATTGATTCAATAGTTTTTTCCCCCCTCATCAATCTACACACAATACCCAATAATGTTAAAACAAAAAATATCACATTTACATAAGAACTCAGACCCTTTACTGAGTACTTTGTTGAAGCACCTTTGGCAGCGATTACAGCCTGTGTTCTTGGGGACCTTCAATACTGAAGAAATGTTTTGTTACCCTTCCCCAGATCTGTGCCTCGACACAATCCTGTCTCGGAGCTCTACGGACAATTCCTTCGACCTCACGGCTTGGGTTTTGCTCTGACATACACTGTCAACTGTGGGACCTTATATAGACAGGTATGTGTGCCTTTCCAAATCATGTCCGATCAATTGAATTTACCACAGGTGGACTCCAATCAAGTTTTAGAAACAGCTCAAGGATGATCAATGGAAACAGGATGCACCTGAGCTCAATTTTGAGTCTCATAGCAAATGGTCTGAATACTTATGTAAGTAAGGTTTCTGTTTTTTGTTTTTAATACATTTGCAAACATGTCTAAAAACCTGTTTTTGTGTTTGTCATTATGGGGTATTGTGTGTAGATTGCTGAGGATATTGTTTTATTTAATACATTTTAGAATAAGGCTGAAACGTAAGAACATTTTGAAAAAGTCAAGGGGTCTGAATACTTTCCGAAGGCACTGTATCTATATCGAGAGAGAGAGAGATTCAGAAGAGAGCGAGTGTGTTAGTGTCAGAAAAGGAGAGCCAGAGCTCGAGTCGGTGAGATCGCCGTAGCCAATGCCCACGGAGATCAGTTACCAGTGGCCCCGCTGACCTCTCGGCTGATGAGGAGGTGTGAAGGCCAAACCTCTCAGGTGAACCTACGTTAAACAGTCACACTGACCACATTCCTCACAGCAACACATGAGACCTGGGTTAAAATACTATTCAAAATCTTTCAAATACTTTAAGCGTTTGTTCTGGCCTGGACTGTTCTGGGAAGAATCTACTGGTCCATTAAACCAGGCAAGCTCAAACGAGCAGAAATAAAGTATTTGAAATTATTTTGAATAGTATTTGAACCCAGGTCTGTAATTGATACGTGGGGTCTCAAAGGGCATCGGGAGAGAATAGCATCCGGTGTGTTTCCGAATACCCAAGTATCCCATGCTTATTCGCGCTAGTGACTCGATAGCTCAGAATTAAGATAGAAAGCGGGAGAGAAAGGGCTAGAATGTTCCTCAGATATCCTTACAAGCAGATGGTGTGTAGTAGTGTCAGACTGAACACTAACTCATGTACACTGCCACCAGCACATACACACTGTGTGTGTGTGTAGATAAAACGTCCCAGTAACGGAGGCCAGAAGGAGAGGAGTGTGGGAGTTTCACTGGTGGTGCCAGGACCTGATGATACAGTAGAGAGGGAGAGAAAGAGGGAGGGGTGGGGGTCAGTTGGTCAGGCAGACAGTGAAAGGAGACAGAGAAAAACGTACACAGAGAAAGAGCTACATATACTGTATACATCCCTTCCCAGTCAGTGAACATCCTTCCCTCCAACCAGCCTCCCCTCTGGCCTCCATTGATAACGCTTGTCCTTTTCTCTCACACACACACACACACACCAAAGCTCCTGCCTGGCAAAAGGCAAATACAGTACATTTCAGTGGAAGAAGAGGCCCTGCGATCCCGACTCAGATTTACACGCTGCTACGCACAAGGACTCTAACCAATTTAGGTCTGTCATGGCTCCGTTTTATGTCTCAATGCAGTTATTGTGTGGCAACCAGTTATGTACAAAGGTACTCTAGAGGGCTGAATGGCTGCTTCAAGATGAAATGGAAGTCATAAATAAACACAGGGTATAGCTTTCATGCTGGGCAGTGGGGCGATGGTCCATTCTTTTCAGAGGTGGTACAGTACTGGAGGGAAATATGCCAATCTCTTGAAGTGTCTGACTGGGGTGGGGTAGTGTGTGTGTGTGTGTGTGTGGGTGAGAGAGAGAGAGCCAGTGTGTGTAAGTGTACCAGAGGGAAAGAGAAACTGGGACAGACACCAGTGATTTGAGCTCTTCCCTGCGTCTCCTGCCTTTCCTTTGTCGCAGATCGAGCGAACGAGGTCACCCACTCCTACGAGCCCTCAACCACCAGCGGCCTTGCTCGTCCTGGATATACACACACTTTACATTTTGTTCATTTAGCAGACGCTTGTATCCAGAGTGATTTACAGGAGCAATTAGGGTTAAGTGCCTTGCTCAACAGCACGCCGACAAATTTTTCACCTAGCCGGCGTAGGGATTCGAACCAGCAACCTTTTGGTTACTGGCACAACGCTCTTAGCCGCTAGGCTACCTGCCAAACACACGGCACTATTTTAACAAACCTATCGCAATAATAAATCTAAGCGCAGGCGGTAGCACTATAGGTTCAGAGTGTGTCAGAAATATTTTTTTGCTATTTTCACTATCACAATTATCGGTGCACTTGGCTGGCGTTGGCTCGAAAAAGGTGGGTTTGATGAATAAACAAGTTGTGGGTGTGTCCAGGCTTGGCCCCTCACTGGTCAATCAGAATGTGTTCCATGGCGAAATATGTGGTTGCTTCAAGTTGTGTATTTAGGGTCTTATGTATCGACTTGGAATCAACTCCAAATCCAATGTTAGTCTGTTATAGCTTGTTAAATTTACATTTACATTTTAGTCATTTAGCAGATGCTCTTATCCAGAGCGACTTACAGTAGAGTGCATACATTTTATTACATTTTTTTAATTTAAATTTTTTTTTTTTTAACATACTGAGACAAGGATATCCCTACCTAACCCGGACCCTCCCTAACCCGGACGACGCTATGCCAATTGTGCGTCGCCCCACGGATCTCCCGGTTGCGGCCGGCTGCGACAGAGCCTGGGCGCGAACCAAGAGACTCTGGTGGCGCAGCTAGCACTGCGATGCAGTGCCCTAGACCACTGCGCCACCCGGGAGGTTAAATGGCTTACAGAAACCAAATGGCTTACAGAAACCAAATAACAAAATGTAGACCTATCTTTGCTAAATACGTTCACTTGAACCCATTTGCAGTCCAATTTTTCTAAGTAATTGCATAGCCTCAATAGCATTCACACTGATATAAAGGCTAGGTCTAGCGTAAATTGCATTAAGGCTGAGCATGGGCATGCCAAACACTGTCAATAATCAGGATTAAATTGATAAAGCATTAAAAGAGAACAAATAATTCTAAACAAAACTAAGCAAAAACTTGTTTTAAATATAGGCTGTCCCACTTACAGGCACCATCATTTCTCCCCGTGGGCATATAATATTAAAACAATGCAGACTATGGAGGGTTTTACACACATCCAAACTTTTCACAGTAGCTGGACAAAGATCTAATATAAAGAGAAAGAGAGAATGTCCACTCACCGTTATACGGCTCCCAAATAGGCTTATGTTTGATGAACAAATATCAGAACCATCTTACAGATCAGATCGCATTCACACATCTCCAGAAGTTGCATTGCAAGCGTGCCAAGGACATTGTCACTCTAAAACTAGGATCATTCTAATAAGTTTGCTTGTAATAAAATTTGCTGAATATATTGATAAAAGTCACCTTGTCCGAGAGAGATTTACAAAAGGTCCCGCCAGGGTCAGCCTACACGAAACACAGCCCTTATTTGAAGTGTTTCTAAAATCCCTTATGGGAAAAATGAATGGTGGAAAAACAAATTGGAACCATTTCCCTGTTTGACCACTAGGTTTTATGGGCATTATGACACATTGACTGTGGAACTCAATAACCAACTGCGTTACCACTAAAACCAGCTTTTGGTTGGTCTTAAATATCCCTATCAGCGCTGCCTGAAATGAGCACTTTGGATCATGTTTTTAAAAAGACACCTCAAATATTTCCACCCTGCTCATCTGAGTGCAAGTGAGCTGATATAAGACAGGTAAATTGCTGAACCTGGCGTTAGGGCTGGAAAAAAGTAGTAAGGCAGTTTTTACATGACTAAATTGCAAACAAACAGAGCCCACAGTGTCAGACACACACCTGCGTGCATGCCAGGCTCGTGCAGTCTGTGTGTTCCAAATCACAACGCTACCGGCACAGAGGTACCATTCTGCCTGCCTTGTGCCAACTGTCACCTTTGCTTCCAAAATTTGCCACTACTACTGGCACCTGCCCAAGGCCTAGATAGAAGATACATTAACATGGAAGATACATTAACATTTGTCATTGTATGCTGGAGCACTGGTGTTCAATAGACTAGGTGACTTTACTTCCATAGTTGACCCGTTATTGTACTATACGTAGGGCAAGTCATTTTTCCTGGTCAGTGTGTCAGAGTAGGAGTGCTGATCAAAAGTAACGTGGAAAAATAGTCATCAGTATATAGAGAACACAGAATCCTAAACACCAAACATAACGTCCAGAAATCTGAGTGTTGTGCGGTTTGATTTATTCGTGACCTCCCTGTACGTGTCCGTTTCCTTCATCACTTCAGGTCTAATCCTTATTAATGAGAGGGGGCAGAACTGATCTTAGATCAGCGATCAATACGGGCACAGGTCACATAACCAGGCTAGGTAAAATTCCTAGCCCTGATTACAGTGGAATATATCAAATGCTTAGGTCAGACCACATGACCTAAGCAGGAAACACTCTGGGCCCCGACTGACTCAGTCCATCAGTAGTGATTGAGGAAACAGCAAACAGCCGAGCCTCCGCCTGCCAGTGGCCCAGTGTTGACCTGATGATTAACAAAGACTCGTGGCCACAGACATGTCACTGGGCTATGACATGTAACATACCAGTGTTGTGTGCTGTTTAATCTCTATGGAGAAGTTCGGCCTAATAGATTTGTAAGCAGCTGTACAGGAGTTAGCTACTCACACATTGTTTCCACTGACCACAAGAACTGGGCCGTGTTCATGAGGCACCAAACGGAAGTAAACAGACTGAAACACGGAGGGACAGCCTGGACTTGCCCAATAAGAAATGCTCATGTTCATGTTTTAGAACACTTTCTGTTGCGTGCCCTAACGAACACGACCCCGGCCAACCCAAGGCCAGTGGATGACCAAACCAACTCCTGAACAAGAGAAGAAAAGACAAGTAGAAACGAGGGAGCTAGGGGGTTAAGAGAACCGGAGGAAGTTTCTTTATCCACTGAATATTTTTTTTTAAAAGGGCCTGAGAAACCTTGGTGAGGGTCTATCAGTGCCTGTGATAAAGACTAGCGTAATTCATGTAAAAGGCATATTCCTGGTGTTGTGATGTAGAGAGGGCGTGGGAGTCAGGTGGGCCGGCCAGCATGCTTATCACCGCTCAGAGTAATGCACAGAATGAGGATGCAGGGTTCTGCATTGTGATCAAAGGTTTAAAGACCATGAGACTCGGAGGAGGGAGCTGTACGGCTAACACAGCAGATAACAGGGTAGGAGTGGAGCAGAGGTGGTTGGTGGGAGGAGCTATAGGAGGAGAGGCTCATTGTAATGGCTGGAACGGAGTCAAACACGTGGTTTCCATATGTTGAGGTATTTGATACCATTCCATTCCAGCAATTACAATGAGCCCATTTTCCTATAGCTCCTCCCACCAGCCTCCACTGGAGTGGAGATATTGTAGAGATACCATAGCCACATTAGGAAAAGTCCAATAGGATGGGAACAATAGGTTGCACTACATTCGTTAAATATCCACCCTGGATTATCAGCTTCATACTAGTCAGTCTCATATGTGATTAAAATTCTGCTAAAACAGACAGAAACATCAGACATTCATCATTATACAATCCCCATAGATTCACAGTCCTGCTGCTTGGGCTAAAAGTACCCATACGTAACAGCATTAAATGAATATGAAATTAATCCAAAGGCTCAGAGTGCATGTGCAAGTAACTGTCTTATCCTAGGTGCTTCCTAGAGCATCCTCCTCTCCTCCCTCTTTCACGCCATCTCTCTCTCTCCATCTGTCTGAGATCGACTGTTCAAGGGCTTTGTTTTAGCAGCACCTTGACCCAGACACCACACGGCTGCAGACAAAGACAGGGAGGCGTCACAGGCCAGTGCACAGCACAGACACAGCAGTCAGCCAGGCTACCAGCTATGAGCCCTGCATCCCAACAGGCCAGAGGGCATCACCACCACTGATCGACTGACACAGCTACACTGGCCCCTTCCGGGCATGGGGTGGTACTGCAGGCTGGGGGACTGAGGTGAAAACAAAGAGGGGATTGGTTTTGCACAGCATTAGCAGGGTAAGGCAGACACGTTGCGATGTGAGGCACCTATTGAATGGCAAACCTTGAAAAAAAAAAAAGAAACTTCTAAAGTTGATTGTAAGAGAATTGCTAAAATCAAGGCTATATCTAACTCCATATATCTAACCCCATTTTGAAATTTACTGTTGTTTCATAGTGTGGCAACCCTCAAAAACACAGAAGAATTTAAATAGAAGTGACTCAGCAAAACATGGCCATGTTCACCAGATGTTGGTGGTGGCCTTTTAATTAATCAAAATATATATATATATAAAAAAACACAATTTAACAAACACATTACTTACGCAATGACCACAGCAATTAGCTTTGAAACCTGAAAAATCGAAGGGGTTTGTAAATGAACAGGGCTGGCCCACTTGGAAGCCCTCATGGCCAGTGTCTGTCCTGTCGCATTGCACCATTTCATTGTCCCACGTGGACGTTAGGAAACATCTAACGTCTGTTTGGTCATCCGGTCAGCAATGTGCATGGAGACCTTTGCCAGCTATTTCCACAGACAAAGGAGACATGGAAGACTCGAGTCAGTCAGTGCACTGTCACCCCAAACCCTGGAATGGATGATGGCATCCCACTAGGTCAAGTCACATTGAATTAAAACCAAATCACCATGGTTCTTAGGCAGCTCAATTCTGATACTTGTTTCACTAATTGGTATTTTGACCAATCAGACCAGCTCTATAAAACAAAATACAAATTTTTTGGGGAAAAATATTAGAATTGGTTTGCCTGTGTAAACACAGCCTTGGACAGTGGTATCTAGTGAATATACTAGTCTCATGTGGCAACTAAACAAGAAAAACTATACAAGGTCTAATGAAGACCCCACTGAACAAGACTCTAGGAAGACTAGCCCTTTGATGGGTTAAGAGACCCCTGCTAAGAGCAATTAACACAATAAGGACCTCAACATAATGTTCTAGTATCATCAATCCACGTGGCACATCTCAACACTAGCCTGCCCCTGTAAAGCACGAAACACCCAGAGAATCTCACTGCCAATAGGTACACAGTGGGAGCCGTTCTTTCTCTTGCTAGAACAAAAGCGGTCCCTGCTGCATGCCGACCCGGTAACGACGATATTCTACTTGTAAAATCAGTGGTCAACAACTTTGAGCCAATCAGAGAGCACAAACTCCCACATGGGGAAGCCAAAAGGAGTGACAACAAAATATATATATATATATATATATATTTTTTTTTAACGAATACAGCATTTTCTCCACACATCCACAGTTAAATGTCATGAGCCAGTCACACTTGATATGCAATGTAGGCTATGGGATGGTAGCTAGCTAAGTGCACAGATGCAATGCACACAACACAAAACACTTCCTCCAAGCTAGCTAACCAACCACTGACATTATAATTAAATCACAATGGATTAGTTTCATTGAAACAGCTGCCTGTGTTAGTACAATGTCCTTAGCTAGCGAACATTTTAAATGTTAGCTAGATAAACATTTGGCTATGGACTGGCACACACTGGCAGTAGTTTCAAGTTAATGTCACATGCACAGTGAAATGCCTTTCTTGCCAACTCAAATGGGATTATGGAGAGTGAATTGTGTCGTTTCATTATCTTGCTAGGTAGTTATCTAGCTGTGTCCATCTGGCTAGTATCAACAAGGGCTTTCTACAACATAGCAACATTATCTATCTCGCTAGCTAGCTAACCGACATTGGAATCTAGACCATAAACTAAGCAACAGACATTGACATGCATTGCCAAAAAACACTACTGCCACCTCCAGGTTTGGAGTATTTTAACAAGGCTGAGTGGTTGACGACTTCAAGGTCTTTGCTGTGTGAACACAAAAGAGATTGAACAAAATGGCGGTAGTCAGAGGTGTTAAGTGTATCTAAGCTATAAGAGTATAGTAAGGAGCAGTTTGCTGTAGGTCTGTTCTGGTCAGCTCTGGTTGCAGCTAGCTAACAACAGCCTCTTCCTGTTCTGTGCTACAGCCTAAACGTGGCTATTAATACCAGATCAATCACCAGGGAGATCACACGGCTGTGGCTGCTGAGTCACACAGTGGAAATTATGTGGAGCTGGTGCTGGTTATGTTGCGCCTACCTAGTCACTGATCTTTGGCTTGAAGTTTTCCACTCCTAATGGTTATGGATTGGGTTTGCGGTGGGTAAACTAATCCTAGATCTGTGGATATAACCAGATCAATTACCGGACTAAATGACTGGACACTGGATGGAGATCTCAAAGCAATGGCTGCTGAGTCAGAGGAGAAATATGGAGCTGCCCGAGTCTGATCCAGATACAGGAGAGTATGAGTATGTTGTCACTAGAAGCTGATCTGGGGTATGTTTTGTGTTTACCTGTCATAAAGGTCAAGTAAAAGATTTGGAAGTGTAAACTGATCCTAGATCTGTGGCTAGGGTTGATCAACCACCCACCATTGGAAACTCCTCCAAAATGTAAGAAGTGGTAGATATCTACTGGGACAGCGGGGTATTAATCATTCTCCACATGATTGGAACTGACATCTGACAATAGACATGTGTCTCAACAATGCATTCACTGCTGTTAATACAACCCACAACAAGCAAACCAGATCTAGTCTATGGGGGTGCTTACACAGACCTGGATTGAGCCTACCAGGGGAAAATGTCCTTTTCATGCTTAATTCCTTTAAAAGCTATGTTCCCATTGGGGGTTGAAAACCTTTTACACATTATGCTCTTTATATAGCAGTTGATGATATGGCCTATGTTGAGTATCCCCATTCACAATCATGACAAGAGGGATGTTGTTCTCTTGAATGAAGACAATCACCAGTGAGAACTGGCCTTCAGTGCAACATCACACTGACTGTCTGACACTGCCCTTGGAGCAACATTTAAATTCTCTGCTTTGATGGTGATTGATCCAATCTTAAATAATTTTCTCTTTAAAAGACGGAGGAGCCTTGTTTTAAAATTCATCTACAGGCACGGAGCAGAGAATTCCAAAGCATTTCATCATCTCGATCTAACACCTAATATCGAAGCACAAAGCACACCACTAAATCATGTTAGATTACATGAATCAGATTGGTTACAAAAAAATATTTCATTCTTAGCTCATCAAAACAACTGTCTTTGTGAATGATACTAGGGAAAGTGATGTTAAATGGCAAGTGAATGTGTGGGCCTTGTACTTCTACTTTAGAAAAGCATCCTTCCTTCCTTCCTTCCTTGTTTCCTTGGGGTAAAGAAATTGGATAGGTTTGGACCCGGTTTCCCTGATCAGAATGGAATTTAGGCTTAGAAGTGTTTTAACGATGCGTCTTTCCTACAACGGCCGAAGATGTATCATGCATTTCACAAAACACACAGAGAGAGCGGTCTAAGTGCGTCGTTGGCGCATGTATCGTTCCTGATCGGATCGAAAGAAAGGGAGCCCTGCTCTCGGATCAGCTTTCTCCATTAAAATCTACCTTAACATTATAATGTTATTTCACAATATTGACAACGGATCAGCTCCTAGAGAGATATTACCAATTACGGCTGCAATATTGAGGCGGTTTATTCTAATACTTACCCAATAAATAGGCAAAAAAAATGAAATCATAGATTTGTCACATCATTGCGCACGTTAGTCTAATTAACATAATAAAAACATCCCCATTTTAAACTAGGGATGTGTGCATTGGATGCGTCTCAATCCACCATATCCGCCGATATAGCACTTCCACATCTGCGGTGAAAAGTGGCAGAGCTAGAGCCGTGTGTCAGGCCATGGGGACATCCCGAAAATCCCCTCTGTAGCGTCTGAACGGTTTGGCCTACAAACTACTATGACCCCTCTGTGGAAAGATGACTCTCACGAACACAATGGGTGTTCTTCGTTTTGCTCTACGACCCCCACAAGCATATTGAGACACGTCTGAAGTCGGCAGAGCCGATTAGCTAACTTCGGTCTATACCGACTAACGATACATTTAACTGTTTTATGAGTGGTCTGAGGCAGGCGTTAAGATTACGAGCGTTTTCAAGTGCAACGTTAATAACAAGAGTTTTGGTGACCAGCTCAGAGATTTAACAATGCTCCTACGAAGGTTCTAACGATGAACTTAACCTTAAGATGGTTTAGGGAAACCGGGCCCAGAGCAAGGTTAGCGCCCTCTTGTTTTCACAAATTCAGATCTATAATTACTTTCAAGAAAGGTAGGAAGGAAGGATGCATTTTTTGAGTATTTGAACGGGGCCTGTGAACTGAATGAACTCACTATATAAACCCAGAGCTGCATGGAAAGAATTCAGAGCAACGGAGGTGAATGTAATATTTAACCAACACTGCCACCAGGTGGACATCTAATGCCACCATTTTCTCTTCTGAACTACTACTAAAACAAAAACTGTGGGAATGAAGAATCAGTGTAGAGGGTTGTTGTTAAAATGTATGGTTTATTCGTGTTAAAGAGATCCTGGAATTTAAAAGCTGAATTTCATTCTCACTGGGCACACTGGTTGAATCAACGTTGTTTCCACACCATTTCAATGAAATTACATTGAACCAATGTGGAATAGACGTTGAATTGACATCTGTGCCCAGTGGGTTGTGTCTTACAGACTGCTGTAGTCATGGTGACCTGACCTCTTGCTCTCCATGGGCTCAGAATCAGTCCAATCAGGTGAATCCATTTGAGAATAAATCCAAACATATCAGTGTAATAAACCCATCTTATTCTTGCACTGGGCCCTCTCTATTTTAACACATTTGATTTTAAAGGGAGAGTGACAGTTAAATACATGGGCCTATATCAGTTATTTGCTTTTAAAACAAAAGTATATATAAAAAAAAAAAGATAACTATGATTTCTCTTTTAGTTAAGAGTTAGACTACACATCTATTGAAATTATTCACAAAAATCATGAAGTGTTAACACGTGACCCACTAGGCTACAAATACGTCATCCTAATTCATTAATAACCAACCAAGGAACAAGCAGAACTTAAACACCTGAGAAACCAACTAAAATCATTCCTAAGAGCTCACAATTAAAAGAGTAAACTAATAAAAGCGTATCGGGACACACCGGACCTCAATCCTCTGCGTCGACAAACTGCTCCTTCACGATGCGGATGATGTGGCGGACCCATTTGATGGGGGCTTGGTGGTGGGTGGCAGGGCTGTAGTCGGTTGCTGTCTGGGGGTGGGGAGGGCAGGGGGCCTGGTTCAGGGTCAACCCCTGTAGGGTCACTCTATCCACATCCTCTGGGCCTGAAGAGAGGAACAGAAGGTTCATGGCAATTCTGGCTCGTGTTCAGTTGGGCAAACTGTAGCAAAACGTACTGAAATGGACAACATAAATCTGTGTTCTCATTGGAGGTATTCCCTCCCAGTTTCATTCAGCTCAAAACATCTTCTCCCTACTGAACACAGTCCTGGGTCATGTTCTAGAGGAGGAACGCTCTGAACGTTGCAGATAAATGTTTTGTAATAGAGCGGACATTATTCCCTATTCAGCATGGCAGAGAAGTACAGCTGAAGTCGGAAGTTTACATACACCTTAGCCAAATACATTTAAACTCACAATTCCTGACATAGTAAAAATTCCCTGTCTTAGGTCAGTTAGGATCACTACTTTATTTTAGGAATGTGAAATGTCAGAATAATAGTAGAGAATTATTTCTTTCAGCTTTTATTTCTTTCATCAGAAGTTTACATACACTCAATTAGTATTTGGTAGCATTGCCTTTAAATTGTTTAGCTTGGGTCAAAAGTTTTGGGTAGCCTTCCACAAGCTTCCCACAATAAGTTGGGTGAATTTTGGCCCATTCCTCCTGACAGAGCTGGTGTAACTGAGTCAGGTTCGTAGGCCTCCTTGCTCGCACATGCTTTTTCAGTTCTGCCCACACATTTTCTATAGGATTGAGGTCAGGGCTTTGTGATGGCCACTCCAATACCTTGACTTTGTTGTCCTTGGGCCATTTTGCCACAAATTTGGAAGTATGCTTGGGGTCATTGTCCATTTGGAAGACGCATTTGCAACCAAGCTTTATCTTCCTGACTGATGTCTTGAGATGTTGCTTCAATATATCCACAAATTTTCCTCCCTCATGATGCCATCTATTTTGTGAAGTGCACCAGTCCCTCCTGCAGCAAAGCACCCCCACAACATTATGCTGCCACCCCCGTGCTTCACGGTTGGGATGGTGTTCTTCGGCTTGCAAGCCTCCCCCTTTTTCCTCCAAACATAACGATGGTCATTATGGCAAAACAGTTCTATTTTTGTTTCATCAGACCAGAGGACATTTCTCCAAAAAGTACGATCTTTGTCCCCATGTGCAGTTGCAAACCATAGTTTTGCTTTTTTATGGCAGTTTTGGAGCAGTGGCTTCTTCCTTGCTGAACGGCCTTTCAGGTTATGTCGATATAGGACTAGTTTTACTGTGGATATAGATACTTCTGTACCTGTTTCCCCCAGCATCTTTACACGGGCCTTTGCTATTTTTCTGGGATTGATTTGCACTTTTCGCACCAAAGTACGTTCATCTCTAGGAGACAGAACGCGTCTCCTTCCTGAGCGGTAGGACGGCTGCGTGGTCCCATGGTGTTTATACTTGCGTACAATTGTTTGTACAGATGAACGTGGTACCTTCAGGCATTTGGAAATTGCTCCCAAGGATGAATCAGACTTGCGGAGGTCTACACATTTTTTCTTCTGAGGTCTTGGCTGATTTCTTTTGATTTTCCCATGATGTCAGGCAAAGAGGCACTGAGTTTGAAGGTAGGCCTTGAAATACATCCACAGGTACACCTCCAATTGACTCAAATGATGTCAATTAGCCTATCAGAAGCTTTTAAAGCCATGACATTATTTTCTGGAATTTTCCAATCTGTTTAAAGGGACAGTCAACTTAGTGTATGTAAACTTCTGACCCACTGGAATTATGATACAGTGAATTATAAGTGAAATAATCTGTCTGTAAACAATTGTTGGAAAAATTGTGTCATGCACAAAGTAGATGTCCTAACCGACTTGCCAGAACTATAGTTTGTTAACAAGACATTTGTGGAGTGGTTGAAAAGCTAGTTTTAATGACGCCAACCTAAGTGTATGTAAACTTCCGACTTCAACTGTGTGTCTGTTCTATAATATTTATATTTTGTTACGAGCAGCACATTGAAAATCTTCAGTAGTGCACGATATGGCAAAATGGAAAACCCAAAAATGTTCTTACTGAAGAAGTCCTCTAGCACCTCTGTTTCAGCAAAATGTGTTCTCCAGTTTGGTATCACTGAACACCACCCTCCATGAAAAAGTCCTTAGAGAAATTGTATAGAAACAAATAAAATTGCACTGTTAGTGCTGCCAAAACTTTGTGTCAACATTTCTATACAAACCAAAAGAACAAGACAAGACTTGATATGATATTAGGTCTGAAATAAATAATGGTCCCTTCCTTGCACTACCGATTGTCTAGTAATATGGATACATTTGTTATTGACCTGGGAGTAATGGCAGTAAGTTACATACAGTATAGAGTCCAATATTTGAATCTAACTTGTCCTAGACCAGTGGTCACTAACCTTTTCAGAGCCGAGATCACTGAGTCAAAATGCAGGCCGAGATCTACCGCTCAGATAATTTGTTAAATATGACATAAAAAACCTAAACCTATGCTACATTAACCTATGAAGTTTGTGCAGTTGGCTATAGCCTGATACATTATCACAGCATATTGGCTATGCTTGAATTGCCCTGCAAATGGCATTACAATGTTGTTCTTCTCAGACAATTGTATTATATTTAAAAACTTGAGGTTTATGATCACACTGGTAATATTAGATAATTTGTTGTATTACTTGTTATGCACAGCTGAGTCAGCATAAATTGAAATAATTTGCCTTTTTATTTTACTGGACTGATTGTGCCTGCACATTACAGTCTTCCAGCCGATGGCGAAACTCGAGTCTCACTTCAATATTTCTGCCTCATCCACCAATATTCATGTTGTTAGAGAACGTTAAAATATTACTCGATATTAAAAAGACAAGCCACTAATAATAACAATGCAAGCTTATCGATATACTTTGCAGCACGAAGAAAGAGCTGCAGCAACATCATAGGCACGTCTAGTACCGGGCAGCGGTATGTGACAGAAAGCCGATCACCAGGCAGAGCTAGCTGAGCTAGAGATGACATTTTCATTTGCACTTCTAAATACAATACAGGTAATGCTTTAAATCACACACACATACATACGTTTGCTATTGCACTTTTGAATACAACAAATTCTGTTTTGTATGCTACATTTGTTTGTCCAAAACAAATTACCTATGTAAATAGGTTTGCTGTTGCACTTTTGAATACAAATATTAAAAGTTGTTTCTATTGTAATGTCAAGTGATGCGTTCTACATCAAGGTAACAACTGATGACAATTTAGAACGATAGGACAGTCATATGCAGTAAAAAAAAAAAATAATCTGGTGGGCCTACATTTAGTCTGGTTCTCCTTTCTTTTTGAAGTTAGGCGCAACCAGTGCTACAAATATAAGACGTGACTTCTGCTTTTGGACATTTACAAGGCAGCACCGCATTTTAAATCATCCTCATTTACTGGATTGGTTGTGCAGAAGAGAACCTCCCCAGACAGAAGTCTTTTTTTTCTCATCAGAAAGAAATTATGCTCAGGCTTCTCTGTGGACTCATGGAAGCTGCACGGTGATCAGAGTTATCTGATTGGCCAGCTGTAGGCCTATATGTGCACTTGATTGGGCTCGTTGGGTATGCGGAGTTTGTACCTTCAGACACATGAAATGTTTCAAAATGGGAACACGTCGACTTCCCGGCGGGCAGGGCACCTGAATCAAGAGCAATTACCACAAACAGCGTGAAACAAATACAATTTTAAAAAACAGGAACGCAAGGCGACCGATTATGAATTCCTTGGAGATCGACCAGTAGATCGGGATCGACCGGTTTGGCCATCGAAAGAATACATGTGCAAAAAATACCTCATCCCTACTGTAAAATAATGGTGGTGGATCTTCGATGAATAGCAATAATTTTGATCCCATCTTTTTTTCTCCCTTCTCTGAGCAATTGTATTAGTATAAAATCATTTCCCTACAATATAGCTCAGTATTTGTATTTTAAACTGTATTTTTTGCTCATTTTTATCAAGAGATCCAATAATCCCAGACCCCACTGTATCTCTCCCCCTCCTTACCATATGGAGCAAATCCATATGTCTCAACGATTCCCATCTCCTCCTCCCAGTTTTCTTCCTCATACGGTGGCAGAGGTGGGGCTGGCGGCAACGGCTGTGGATTTTTGTGTGACTTCTTCCTCCATTTCCACCTGTACCTGGAAGAATTGGCCTTCCTGTACCTATGCTCTGGAGCAGGGTCCAGTATACCATTGCTTGAATACATCAGCTTCCTCTCTGGAACAGGGTCTGTGGCGCCAGTGCATGAATATATCGGCTTTCTCTCTGGAATGGTTTTGGCACTGATGCACAAGCCCGGGGGGTTACTCACTGTCTGGGGCATGGTCCACTGTTACAGGTCTCCCTCAAAACTTTACTGTAGTCCTACAGAGAAAAGCATGAACGCAGAAATGTTGTCATATCAACTAATAAGCAGTGCTTGACATGGGCAGGAGATCGCCAGAGCCGAGGAGCTGCACCTCAAATCTTATACGCTTGAGCTCCTGTACCTATTATATAATATCTGTTCAAAAGTATTGTAGATCTCCTGCACCAAAAAAATAACAGTACGGGCAACTATTTCGGTCCAAGTCAAGCACTGCTAATAACGTCTGACACCTTTGCAAAATAAATGTTTGTTCACAGCATCATTCTACAAAATCCCTGCCGTTAGATAGAGAAAGCTTGCACTATCGATTTCACCTTGCTGTGCTGCCACAAATTTTGTCGAGGCAAGTCCTCCTTCACAAATAATTAAACTGACAACATGGAATACAACAATAGGCTAGCTACATTTAACAACAAAATACTGCATGCACATTTCTTTTTTTTACGTTGCTAAATGAAAAGTCTTCCGGTTGCTAATAGATTGACTCTTCGATAGTTAGCTAACGTCGATTGCTGGCTAAAAAACTCACTTTATTCCAGCATCAAATAGCATATCATTTTTCCCTTTTCATGTAAACTCAACAGCCCAATTTAACTACATAAACTTGGGTTTCAGAATGGGTAATTATAAAAAGAAAATCAAGGTAAGGTAAATTGCTAGCCAATTAACCAATTCATCGTACACGTACCTCCCGTGGGCTTCGAATGCAGTGTATGACGTCAAGCGCACGGTGGAGTCTCTGTTCTGACATCCACGTGGGTTACTGCTTGGTTTATTATTTTGTACTGATTCGTTTTTTTTTCTCAATCCAACAGTATGTATTCTCTGTAGGACAACTTATTGAATCATGCACATAATACAAGTTTTAGTTCCCCATTCCACCATCATAATATTGAATCAATTGACAGTATGAATCAGGGGTTTGATGTATGTGTTGAAGTACACTGAACTATATAATTTCCATCTCTTTGAGAATTCTCTGGGTCCCACAAGTCATTTCTCAGGAATGTGAGATTTAAGTCAGCATAGATAGAGGATCCACATCAGGCACACTGCAGATAGAGAGTTATGTCTATACAGGAAATCCCACATTAGGACCACATTTTATCAATTGTAGCAAACCTATTTTACTGCATTTCTGAATCAATGGCAAACATTATTATTCCTAAAACAGAACAGAATATTCCTTTGATCATACTGTAAGAAGTTGACATTTTCATTTATGAAATTAGCATTCATCAGGTTGTAATCATGCCATGGCAAATCTCTTTATTTACAGCTTAAAGTTGTTTGTACATCACAATTGCAGATAAGACCTCATATCATAAGTAGTAGCCTACTTAGTCACATACAGTACAGTGCTTCAATGTATGCGTAACAGTGGTACGTGGTAGAGAAATAGGACGACAGAAACAAGGTAACAGAAAATAAGATATCACAAGCTCAAGCCATTCTTATTGCCACAATGCCACCCCTTGTGCGCTTTAAAATACAACCTCTCAATATCTTGAAGAATAGGAGACTACATCTTTCATTGTGTTAGGAAGTATTTAGGAGCCAAAAAATGGGAAACGTTTGAGTTTATTTAAAACGTTGCAAGTGAAACTTTGTGACAGTGCTCAACAGGTGATTGGCTGTTGCACTGTCTGAAATGGGATGCCATTGATCAACATCTCCTCAAACGATAGGAGGGCTTCTACATGAGGACGAAGTCAACGCTCAATTTGAAGACATTTCTCAATTTAATTTAAATTTGTGTGAAGTGAATCTTTCAAGGTTGTAGAAGTAAACCTTGTAGTGCCAGGTTGGTATGGTATAGAGAAAAGTAATATTGCTTACCAGTTTATTTAGTGTATAGGAAGACAGGGGGAAACCATATCAACATACTTTGAAAGGACACAGAAACCAAAGCAACCTGAAAAGCAATGGACACTGCATTCATAGAGAGTTTTTTCTTTATCTGTGTTAACCTAAATATTCCCCCAATGCTCATCTGTTTTTAAATAAAAAAAACATTGTGCTGTGCCTCCCAAGTGGTGCAGCGGTCTAAGGCACTGCATCGTAGTGCTTGAGGCATCACTACAGACCCGGGTTCCATCCCAGGCTGTGTCTCAGCCAGACGTGACCGGGTGACCCATGAGCTGGCACACAATTGGCCAAGCTTCGTCTGGGTTAGGGGAGGGTATGGCCAGCAGGGTTGTCCTTGTCACATCGCGCTCTAGCTACTCCTGTGGCGGGCCGGGGGCATACACACTGACTTCGGTTGCCAGTTGTACAGTGTTTCCTGCAACACATTGGTGCGGCTGGCTTCCGGGTTAAGCAAGCAGTGTGTCAAGAAGCAGTGCGGCTTGGGAGGGTCATGTTTCGGAGGACTGGCTCTCGATCTTTGCCTCTCCCGAGTCCGTACGGGAGTTACAGCAATGAGACAAGACTGTAACTACCAATTGGGGAGAAAAAGGGGTAAAAAGTAAAACAAACAAAAAAATACAAAATAAACCTGTGCTGTAATAGTTTTATAAACTAGAGTTGATTACCTGGCCATTTCCTGATAGGACTGTATAAAATAGTATTTTTGTGGTCTCATCTGTAAAAGTGTGGTGAGTGGCACAATACAAATCCTGTACAACATTTACAAGTCATGAACATCGTTCAGACACAGATTTTAAAGCAACAGTAAAAATATTCATTATTACGTTGTCTAAACAACATAGCTATATTAAGAAAAATAATAATAGATAACTGTGTTTTAAAGGCACGAATACCAGAAAATGTGAGAACATGCAAAAAGAAGAAAAAACGACATATTTTTGTGCAAGGAAGCAAAATGTACGTTTAGAGCAATTTAATTTACAGCAGGTTATCCCCTTTGCCTATCAACGTCCTCTCGAATACAGTAGTACAGCAAAGGCCTACTGTATGACATTTGAAAACTGTCTCAACAAAATGTAGATTTGTACACAAAAACCCATTAGGTTTTAACAGAGAGAATGTTAGCTACGTGAGACATTCATGATATTTACAGTATACTAGCCAAAGGGCAAACACTACCCATATACTCTGTATAGACTCCAGTATGATTGCTATTCCAGTCTTATTAGTACCAAACTCTAGTCTACAGTAAGTGAACTTCTGATGAATATACTGCAGTATACTACAGTATCTTATATAGATATGATAGGGATGATTCAATGAGCCACACTGACATGGCTTAACACCCAGAGGAAATTCATAAAACACATTGAGATGTGGAATAACATAGAGATAAATACTGTATCTATCTCTATGCAGAATGCATTAAGCATTCTGTACATTCACATCCATTGGGTTACATTCATGTGCTTGTACATTGTTATGCTGTTGACTTGACAGCCCTGTGTGCTGGCAGGGTTAGTCTCTTGTTCAGTGTGGATATAGGGAGAGTGGAGTGGCAGTGTCCGACACAGAAATATAAAGCATATAGGCTAGTTGGCTAATACCCACATAAAAAAATACTACAGTATACTATAAAATACTAAAGTACTTACTATAGAATTCTATAGTAAACTGTAGTATACTATACTACACACAGTAGTATCCCTCGATCATGTGTACAGTAGTACTATATAATGTTATAGTATACTATAGTAAATATTGTAGTATTAGCCATAAAAAAGCACTGTCGTAAATACTACAGTATCTTATTTGCATATAACCTGCCCATTCCCCTCCCCCATATCGCAATTTGTGCCACCCTTAAGTGAGAAACCTACATGCCAAGTATAGACCATATAGTGTGTTCTCTACAGGTTATAGAAAAGAGCAGAAGCACTGAACAATCTGTTTGAACCCCAGTCTTACCTACAGGTTATGGAAAATGTGCTCTTTTAGTATTTCTCCAGTAGGTTTCCTGAAGGAGAAAGCCTCCATTTCTATGTCAAAGATAATAAAACAAAAACACTGTAGTAAATACTACAGTAAATACAACAAACTGCAAAAACAATACATTATTACTATAGTATATACTACAGTTTTCTATTATTACAGTATTTATACTTTAGTTAACTGTAAATACTACAGTATGATACAGTATACTACAGTAAATACTACAATAAATGCTACAGTATTCACTGCAGTGTTTTTGCGGACTCCGTAAGTCAGCAAAAAAGTCATCAAAAACACTACAGTGAATACTATAGTATTTATTCCATAGTATACTATAGTTTTTTTTGTGTGGGCAGCTATAGCAGCTTAATGCAATGGGACATCCTTCATAGCAGATATCCCAGGTCTAACCAACTTATTTAGACAGACTTACTACAGAATGTCTGAGTAGAAAATAATGAATGGGAACCTGTGATTAAGAGGAATTGGCATCCTCAAATTCTCAACCAGCCAATTAACAACTCACTGTGTGAGTTAAGAATTTACTATATGGATTTATCATAGAGTATTACTCTACACAGATCATACTGTACCGTCATCTCAGAGTTCCCTAGGAAGGCATTCTTCTCTTATCTTCCTCTGTACTGTACTGACCGATACACTTCACCTGTTCCTTCTTTGACTTCACTAAGCCATTCCATCCTCCTGAAAGCATTCCATCACACCAAGTTCTGCTGCCTCTCATTATCACTTTACATGACTGATATCTTCTTCAGTCAACGCCAATATCTTTTGACATCAAGATGCTTGTACAATATTTTCTCGCTCCTTCTCTCCCTCCTTTCGTCTCTTTCTGTCACTCTTCTTACTCACAGAAACACGTGCTGCTTTCCTTTCTTCATCAACGTGCCTCTGCCCACATACCGGTCTTCACCGATCAAACACAGATCAACTTTAAGGAAACAGTGGGGATAGGGTTGTCTGGAAGCTAAAGATCTCTGTGTGGCTATCTGCCAGTCTCTCTCTGTTCCTTTATTCCCCAATGGCTACAACACACGCTGTTGCAGATGAATAGATTTTTGTTCACATTGTTTCTACATACACCACTAGAGTACGTATATCCAGTGTTCAACAACCAGTAATGCCCTACATATTCAAAGCACCTGCCCAGTATAATTATTTTTCCCAGTAATAATTAGTCTCGATTGTGTTTTAGACTAAAGATGAGGCTGTGAGGAAACAATAGAGAACATAGAAGAAAGTGCATGAAGGAGTATGAGGGAGATACCAACATCTGTTGATGAGTCACAGAATAGAACAGAAGTATGACGGTGAAGTACCAAAACTCCCTTTACTAGTCAACACAGAAAATCCACTATAGCTCCAGTCGCTGAGAGAAAACAGGGTCGTATTCATTAGGCCACACCGTAGCAAAACGTTTCGCAACAGAACACAAAAACAAGTGTTTCTAATTGGACAAGTCCCGGTAGTACCTCCCAGTTTCAGTCTGTTTTCTTCTGTTTTGTGCCTAATGAATACACCCAAGTTCACAGTTCCACTCCTGGGGCAGCAGGGGGCAATGATGTCTAGCTGTCCCATGCCTCAGTGTGGCTAGTCTTCCTTTCCCTTTCCAATTCCCCATTCCTGGTGGGGGTTCTAGTAGTGGGTTTCTAGTAGGGGGGTTCTAGTTGGTCTTGATCTCCAAGATGGAGGGGCTGTGGTCCAGGATAGACAAAATGATCTTGTCCATGTACTGCCGCAGGCGGAAGTTGATCTCCTCCTGCTCCTTGAGGGCCTCCATCAACTGTGGAGAAATATCATCAGATATGGTGGTGCCATTATCTGGTTATACCAGCTAACCCTGATGTCATGCAGAATGAAACTCTTCAGGTCTTAGGCAAGGTTACTCAACAGACGAGCGTGGTCACCATACCATCAGAACGGTTACACCAGCAATACATTATTTTATGACAGTAATGTAACCTACTGCACGCCTAAGAACCTGATCACATACATGCCTACTGTCTAAATTCCATGTCAATAGGTTTACTCTTGCAGGGTTACTCCGAAATGATCAAATGATTAGCATTATGAATGAAAAACTCACGTCGTCACGTGAGGCGTTGTCTATCTCAGCAGCCAGCGACTGGGCCTTGGTCTGGGTGGCAAACAGGTTCTTGGCCTCATACAGGCTCAGACTGAGGATCTGACCATTCAGGTCGTCGTTCTGTTCTCTCAGTTTCAGGTTCTCCTGTTGGGTGGAGGGGGGAGTGAAGGAAAGGGGGAGGGACATAGAGGGGAGGGTGGGAGTTTGGGAGAGAGAAGAGGGAGGGGGAAGTAGAGGTAAAGAGGAGGGAAGGAAAGAGAGAGAGAGAGATGAGTATCATAGCTTGATTTGACAGACTGAAGCGATGGGTTTAGAGGGAGTCCACAGCTTGATGAGATTCATCTCAATTCTCCAAGCGCCCCACTTCATCCACACTGTGTCAGTAGGCAAGGCCTGTTAGATTAGACTACTGAAGCCTCACACAAATACACCCACGACAAACCATCTCTCGATTTCAACAGCAGCCGACACAGCACACCACATCTACAGTAACACCTACAGGACAGGACACGGGTTATTATGTTTATCACGGTGTTATGGCACAAACTGCGCCCTGTGTCGACAAGGGGTGAAGCTCTATAGGCGCTGTATGGTGATGATATTAGCTGTGGTTAATGGGAGGGGTCAAAGGTTAAAGCTCACAATAAACAACAGTGGGTTTGTTTACCGTCTGACCGTGACGGAGGCGTGCCCCAGCGGATACTACGAGGTGGCGGAGGTCAGAGGTCAGAGGAAAGTCCTGCGAGACAAACCGCTGGACACACAGAGGAGGAGCAAAGAGGAGCACAGGGAGACATGAGAGGGAAGAGACTCATTCATCCCTGTTTGGAATACTATCACATCAGCTAGCTGATCTGCATTCTCTTTTGAACCCTTTCTCAAATATGAAACAGTGCCATTATAAAAGAACAGATATGAAAAAGTAACCTATGAGTGTTTTAAATATGGAGTTTCAGATAAGCACCATTTGATCTAAAAGTGTTGAGAAAAGAGAAAAAGGGTATCACATATCTGCCTAACACCAATTAGAGATGTTTCTCTTCCAGCCTTGTAGTTTAAACTTTGAATCAAAGCCTGTGACTGCAGAAAATGGTTTACTTGTCTATGTGTCTGTGTAGTCTGGGTACCAGACTTTTTAGCTAACATTCCACTCCTGTCATTTGCCAAATGTAACAGCTGAGCAGAGACGGCAACCAGGCAAGTGTGAGAGAGAGAAAAAAAAGAGAGAGATAGAGAGCAAGACAGATCCAGATGAAAGCTGCAGGCAAGGCGAGGCACTGTGATTACTCTCCTAGCGTTACTGTCAGTTTGACAGAGTGTACTGACCGAAGGCAAGAAAGAAGCCTACAGTAGAATATCAAATCTTTACACATGAATATACCGCAATACTGCATGTCTCAGCATTAGAGCCTCTGCCTTGTCTGAGAGGACATCTTAGAAACACTTTCATCTTGATCTCTTATCTCATGTTTATACTAGGTCCGATGCTCGTAACAAGGATGGGGAACATTAACAATATAATTTCACTGCCCTTGACAGACAGATATCACTGGTATTCACTACCTAGAAATGGCACACTATCTAAGAAGTCGAAAGGACAACACTTACAGTAGATAAGACGCACTGTAGATAGATATTACTAGTGTATGCCATTCTCTATGTTGAGACTACTCCCAGCATTAGACTATCACAGGAAACACTGTTAACTCGCACACCAGCATATAGTGGTGGCATATACAAACACATACAGTATACTTAGAGGTGGAATTGAGAGGGAACGTGTGTAAAAAAAAACAAAAAAAACATTTTGTGTAAAAGATTGTTTTTGAGCCCCACCTGTTTGAGTCTCTTGCCCAATGAAATCCTAGCAAATACCCCAAAAGAGGAAGTAACAATGCATTCAATTAGAGTTAGCATTAGCCACTAGCTCTCAAGCCCACCTGTTTGAGTCTCTTGACCTCGTGCTCCAGCTCCATCTCTCTGGTCTTGGCGTTGAACTCCGTCAGCCCAGAGGAGGAGCTGCGGCCGCGGCCAGGCTTCTCTGTCTCCAGCTTGAACAGCTGCAGGTGCTCCAGCTCCCGACGAAGGTCCTCAATCAACTGCAGGAGAGGGACACAACCAGGGACGATATGTGGTAGCTGTCGTGAAGACTGTTTAGTATAAAGAGTACCTGGGATAGCCACGTAGACCAGTCTGATGCAGTGGGCAGACTGGTTTATGTGCAAATGTATTCTATACAAACATTCAGCTACTAGAGACTTCAGAGGAGTGGGAGAGGCATCATGAGCTTTCGTTTCACACTACATGTAAAAGGGTGTATAAGTGTGTGTACACGCAAGTATAAGTGTGTGTGTGTGTGTGCGCGTGTGTCCCTGTGTGTGTGTTATCCCTCCTCCCACCTCCTGCATAGCCTCCCTCTCCTTCTGGAACTCGTGTCTGTTCTGCCTCAGCTTGTCCATCATCTTCCTGTAGAGGTCCATCTCATCCTTCAGCCTCAGACTGGTGTCCTCCAGCTTGTATGTCATACTCTGCTTCTCCTGACAACACACACATATAGACACATTGAAATACATGTGAAGATACACACAGAATAAAGCATGGATCGTTTTCAAACGTATGCCTGATTCACAATACAGGCCAAAGCCAAGACCATCTGTTCTGGGCTGGACTGGTTACGCATCCACTATAGTTGCTGGAACCGTGCTGGGAGGGACAATGTGAATAGAAAAGCCCCAAGCCAGCACAGTGCAGTTTGGGGCGGCCCTATAAGCCAAGTAGAACAACTTAGGGAGAGGCAAAATAATACAACAAGCTGGAGAGAGTGGAGTCACTCAATCTCAAAACTGACCCCGATTACCCAATAACCTCTGCTCTACCCCCAACCTCCAGAGTAGCTCATCAAAATAAAAGTCACATGGTGTTCACACAATAAAGGTCCCACAGTATGAATAAGGCATTAGGATGTATGCGGTAAGCAAGAACACAGTCAGTCTAATAATGCACAGTGAATATTCCTGTAAGAAGAAGCATTAGGACACATACCTTAAAATTAACTATAATTTTAATGAATTTACAGTACTATACATAGTGCAAATACTGCAAAAAAAATTCTAACGCAAAAACAGCTATTCATAAAAATATTCTTTACAGCTGGCAATGAAATGTTGCCTGGCTCCCCAAACTCCTTGCTCCCTCCAAACGCTACGCCCACTGACATTATGACTGTAACGAACTGCAAAAATCACTGAAGCTGGAGACTCATATCTCCCTCACTAGCTTTAAGCACCAGCTGTCAGAGCAGCTCAAAGATCACTGCACCTGAGTCTGGATCTGAGTCCCTCCCGACGATTTTTAGAACGGAACAACATTCTAGCCACTGTGATTGGTTCCAGAAACCAATGGGTTGGGCCAGAGACAGAATACACATGGGTAAAGCGGAGGTTTGAAAATTCGTCATTGGCTTTGATATAATCAAATCGCTGATGACTTTGTTTTGTACAACGCCCCTCATTTTGACGTCACCACAAATTACTTTAACAATGGCAGTCTCAGACGGAAGTATGAGGTGAACGATAGAGCAGCGAAATAATTCCGTTTGAGTCGTCAGGCAACCTGAAGTGTATAGTATAGTAATTAGTTAGTGTGACTGTCTGTTAGGAGTTCACACAATCAAATGATCATGCAGACCAGTAATGCCAACTCCCTTGCATGTTTTCACCAGGCAGGCTAGAAGTAGAGGTGTTGATATGAGCCCAGCTGTAGCCTTCACACCTCCAAACGTGTGTGTGTGTGTGTGTGTGTGTGTGTGTGTGTGTGTGTGTGTGTGTGTGTGTGTGTGTGTGTGTGTGTGTGTGAGACTGTGGCAATTGGTCACATGCTGTTGATGGGAGGGTGTTGATGTTTTGTAACCAGTTATCGAGGTCTCTGTCTGTGTAGAGATAGTAGTACTGGAGTTGCATGAGTGAGAGCATGTGTTTGTACTAAATGTAGCCTACTGTGTCTCTGAGGATGATATGTGAGCAAGCACGCACATACCTCGTCCAGTTTCTCTGTCTGAGACTTCAGTCTGCACATGTTCACCGATATATCCCCGTTCTCCTCCTCTAGCTGTTGGACTCTGTAGGGGAAGAAGAGGAAACACATTATGATAATTCATCTATGTTTAATATGTCAGATACTGGATTCAGTATCTAGCTCAAGGCCTAATCTATGGTATCTACCTAGCGCTATGGACTACACTCTTAGAAGAATGGGTTCTTAGGATGTCCCCATAGGAGAACCCTTTTTGGTTTCAGGTAGAACACTTTTGGGTTCCATGTAGAACCCTCTGTGGAAATTATTCTACATGGAACCCAAAGGGTTCTCCTATGGGGACAGCCCAAAAAACATTTTAGGTTATAGATAGCACCTTTGTGTACACGAATACATGTAAATATGAGTATCTACGATGCAGTGTATAAATGATTGAAGTAAGTGTGTTTGTGTGTGTGTTACCGGTTGTGTAGCAGCTCTAGCTCAGTGTTCTTGTCTCTCTCCATCTTGCTGTAGGCCTCACGGTGTCGTCTCTGCTCCTCCTCTGTGTTCTGCTCTGCCCGCGCCTCCTGGTCCTTCAACTGCTCCTCCAACTCGTGGATCCTGTGAGTGACACACACACGCACACACATACAGAAACATTAGCATAAATGAGATATGCAAAAAGAAATGCTCACACACACATAGAGTGGGGAGAACAAGTATTTGATACACTGCCGATTTTGCAAGTTTTCCTACTTACAAAGCATGTAGAGGTCTGTAATTTTTCCCAAAAAAAATCAGAAAATCACATTGTATGATTTTTAAGTAAATAATTTGCATTTTATTGCATGACATAAGTATTTGATACATCAGAAAAGCAGAACTTAATATTTGGTACAGAAACCTTTGTGTGCAATTACAGAGATCATACGTTTCCTGTAGTTCTTGACCAGGTTTGCACACACTGCAGCAGGGATTTTGACCCACTCCTCCATACAGACCTTCTCCAGATCCTTCAGGTTTCGGGGCTGTCGCTGGGCAATACGGACTTTCAGCTCCCTCCAAAGATTTTCTATTGGGTTCAGGTCTGGAGACTGGCTAGGCCACTCCAGGACCTTGAGATGCTTCTTACGGAGCCACTCCTTAGTTGCCCTGGCTGTGTGTTTCGGGTCGTTGTCATGCTGGAAGAACCAGCCACGACCCATCTTCAATGCTCTTACTGAGGGAAGGAGGTTGTTGGCCAAGATCTCGCGATACATGGCCCCATCCATCCTCCCCTCAATACGGTGCAGTCGTCCTGTCCCCTTTGCAGAAAAGCATCCCCAAAGAATGATGTTTCCACCTCCATGCTTCACGGTTGGGATGGTGTTCTTAGGGTTGTACTCATCCTTCTTCTTCCTCCAAACACGGCGAGTGGAGTTTAGACCAAAAAGCTCTATTTTTGTCTCATCAGAACACATGACCTTCTCCCATTCCTCCTCTGGATCATCCAGATGGTCATTGGCAAACTTCAGACGGGCCTGGACATGCGCTGGCTTGAGCAGGGGGACCTTGCGTGCGCTGCAGGATTTTAATCCATGACGGCATGGTGTGTTACTAATGGTTTTCTTTGAGACTGTGGTCCCAGCTCTCTTCAGGTCATTGACCAGGTCCTGCCGTGTAGTTCTGGGCTGATCCCTCACCTTCCTCATGATCATTGATGCCCCACGAGGTGAGATCTTGCATGGAGCCCCAGACCGAGGGTGATTGACCGTCATCTTGAACTTCTTCCATTTTCTAATAATTGCGCCAACAGTTGTTGCCTTCTCACCAAGCTGCTTGCCTATTGTCCTGTAGCCCATCCCAGCCTTGTGCAGGTCTACAATTGTATCCCTGATGTCCTTACACAGCTCTCTGGTCTTGGCCATTGTGGAGAGGTTGGAGTCTGTTTGATTGAGTGTGTGGACAGGTGTCTTTTATACAGGTAACGAGTTCAAACAGGTGCAGTTAATACAGGTAATGAGTGAAGAACAGGAGGGCTTCTTAAAGAAAAACTAACAGGTCTGTGAGAGCCGGAATTCTTACTGGTTGGTAGGTGATCAAATACTTATGTCATGCAATAAAATGCAAATTATTTACTTAAAAATCAGACAATGTGATTTTCTGGATTTTTGTTTTAGATTCCGTCTCTCACAGTTGAAGTGTACCTATGATAAAAATTACAGACCTCTACATGCTTTGTAAGTAGGAAAACCTGCAAAATCGGCAGTGTATCAAATACTTGTTCTCCCCACTGTATATATATATATTTAAGAATGAATGTGTGTGTGTGTGCATTCCTACATGTGTTTGTGTATATCTACGTGTGTGTGTCTGTGTGTGTGTGTGTGTGTGTGCGTGGGTGGGTGGGCATGCATGTGTGTGTGTAAACCTCCTACCTGTGAACCAGCTGTGTGTTCTCCTGCTTCAGCTTGGACTTGAGATCTCCGTTCATCAGCGTGTCATTCTCCAACTCTGCTACCTTCTTCTCTAGGTAACTCACCTGTGTGTGGGAGAGAGAGAGAGAGAGAGAGAGAGAGAAGGGTGGGGTGGGGGTGAGGTGAGAGAGGGCGAGAGAGAGTGAAAGAGAGAGAGGGTAAGATATGTTATATCATTCATTCATCCAATGTCCTTACTTCAGCCAGCACAATCAGCAACAAGCTCTGCCAGAGCCATTCAGCTCGGTTCACAGCAGAACACCTCTTGACAGTAGCAGCCAATGCAATCAATTTCACAATTAGTATCCCATCAATTTTCACGGCAATGGAATGGTCACAGATAGAGACAGACACGATAAATGGTAGTCCCTTCCATAGAATTAAACAGAACACAATGTATCTCTACGGTACCTTCTCAGTGAGGTCGATGTCACAGGAGTCGATGCTGTCTCGGAACAGGTCCTCCGTGCTGCCGTTGCTGCTGCTGAAGTTACTGGTGTGGAGGAGCTGCCTGCAGACAGAGAGAGAGGAAGAGAGAGGAAGAGGCTGTTATACAAGACTTGAAGAAAAAACAATAAAATCTCTCCCAACTGTGGTAGTCCTAGAGCTATCCTTTTTTAGCTTCACCCTATAGGGCATCAATCTGAGCTTTACTGCTGAACCATAATGCCACTGTGTGTGTGTGTGTCCACTCCTGCAGAGAGAATGCTGCAGGATAGGATGTAAAAGGGACTATAAGCAAAAGGGCTGTGCCAGTGGGGGAGCTGATCATATTGCATAGAGTTCAGACACACACACACATGCACACATCACACACTATTACACTACAAAGACACACAGTCATGCATGCCCATATGTACACACACACACACGCGCACACTCACACACACAGTGGCATTCAAACTGCCACCACAACATCTAGCCCCACTCTAACTAATGGAATGGCTTCACACCAGCCTCCATTACAGAGACTATTCATCAAGGAGGGGGAGAAAGGGAGCGAAAGAGTAAGGGAGGAGAGGAGTAGAGGTAGGGAAGGGAAGAGAGAGAGGAGATGAGAGGAGGAGAGGTAAAGAGGAAAGGAAAGGGAGAGAGGAGGAGTGGTAGAGTAGAAGAGAGGGAGAGAGTAGAGAGGGAGAGAGTAGTGGAGAGGTAGAGAGTAGAAGAGAGGGAGAGAGTAGAAGAGAGGAGAGAGTAGAGAGAGGGAGAGAGTAGAAGTGAGGGTGAGAGTAGAGAGAGGAGAGAGTAGGAGAGGGAGAGAGTAGAAGAGAGGGAGAGAGTAGTGGAGAGGTAGAGAGTAGAAGAGAGGGAGAGAGAGAGTAGAAGAGAGGAGAGAGTAGAGAGAGGAGAGAGTAGAAGAGAGGGAGAGAGTAGAGAGAGGGAGAGAGTAGAAGAGAGGGAGAGAGTAGTAGAGGGGGAGAGAGTAGAAGATAGGGTGAGAGTAGAGAGAGGAGAGAGTAGGAGAGGGAGAGAGTAGAAGAGAGGGAGAGAGTAGAGGAGAGGGCGAGAGTAGAAGAGAGGGTGAGAGTAGAGAGAGGAGAGAGTAGGAGAAGGAGAGAGTAGAAGAGAGGGAGAGAGTAGAAGAGAGGGAGAGAGTAGAGGAGAGGTAGAGAGTAGAAGAGAGGGAGAGAGTAGAAGAGAGGAGAGTAGAGAGAGGAGAGAGTAGAAGAGAGGGAGAGAGTAGAAGAGGGAGAGAGTAGAAGAGGGAGAGAGTAGAAGAGAGGGAGAGAGTAGAGAGGGAGATAGTAGTAGAGAGGGAGAGAGTAGAAGAGAGAGCGAGAGTAGAAGAGAGAGCGAGAGTAGAGAGAGGAGAGAGTAGGAGAGGGAGAGAGTAGGAGAGGGAGAGAGTAGAGTAGAGGAGAGGGCGAGAGTAGAAGAGAGGGCGAGAGTAGAAGAGAGGGCGAGAGTAGAGAGAGGAGAGAGTAGGAAAGGGCGAGAGTAGAAGAGAGGGCGAGAGTAGAGAGAGGGGAGAGTAGGAGAGGGAGAGAGTAGAGGAGAGGTAGAGAGTAGAGGAGAGGTAGAGAGAGGAGAGAGTAGAAGATCGCGAGAGAGTAGAAGATAGGGAGAGAGTAGAAGAGAGGGAGAGAGTAGAAGAGAGGGAGAGAGTAGAGAGAGGGAGAGAGTAGAAGAGGGAGAGAGAGGAGAAGAGAGGGCGAGAGTAGAGAGAGGAGAGAGTAGGAGAGGGAGAGAGTAGGAGAGGGAGAGAGTAGAGGAGAGGGCGAGAGTAGAGGAGAGGGAGAGAGTAGAGAGAGGGAGAGAGTAGTAGAGCGGGAGAGAGTAGAGAGAGGGAGAGAGTAGTAGAGAGGGAGAGAGTAGAAGAGAGGGAGAGAGTAGAGAGAGGGAGAGAGTAGAGGAGAGGTAGAGAGTAGAAGAGAGGGAGAGAGTAGAAGAGAGGAGAGTAGAGAGAGGAGAGAGTAGAAGAGAGGGAGAGAGTAGAAGAGAGGGCGAGAGTAGAGAGAGGGAGAGAGTAGAAGAGGGAGAGAGTAGAAGAGAGGGAGAGAGTAGAGAGGGAGATAGTAGTAGAGAGGGAGAGAGTAGGAGAGGGAGAGAGTAGAGTAGAGGAGAGGGCGAGAGTAGAAGAGAGGGCGAGAGTAGAAGAGAGGGCGAGAGTAGAAGAGAGAGTGAGAGTAGAGAGAGGAGAGAGTAGGAGAGGGAGAGAGTAGGAGAGGGAGAGAGTAGAGTAGAGGAGAGGGCGAGAGTAGAAGAGAGGGCGAGAGTAGAAGAGAGGGCGAGAGTAGAAGAGAGGGCGAGAGTAGGAAAGGGAGAGAGTAGAAGAGAGGGAGAGAGTAGAGGAGAGGTAGAGAGTAGAAGAGAGGAGAGAGGAGAGAGACGGAGAGAGTCGTAGAAAGGGCGAGAGCAGAGTAGTAGAAAGGGAGAGAGTAGAGAGAGGGAGAGAGTAGAAGAGAGGGCGAGAGTAGATAGAGTAGGAGAGAGAGAGAGTAGAGGAGAGGGCGAGAGTAGAGGAGAGGGTGAGAGTAGAAGAGAGGGCGAGAGTAGAAGAGAGGGAGAGAGTAGAGAGAGGGAGAGAGTAGTAGAGCGGGAGAGAGTAGAAGAGAGTGCGAGAGTAGAAGAGAGGGAGAGAGTAGAGAGAGGAGAACATAGAAGAGAGGGAGAGAGTAGAGAGAGGGAGAGAGTAGTAGAGAGGGAGAGAGTAGAGAGAGGGAGAGAGTAGAGGAGAGGTAGAGAGTAGAGGAGAGGTAGAGAGAGGAGAGAGTAGAAGATCGCGAGAGAGTAGAAGATAGGGAGAGAGTAGAAGAGAGGGAGAGAGTAGAAGAGAGGGAGAGAGTAGAGGAGAGGTAGAGAGTAGAAGAGATGAGAGAGTAGAGAGAGGAGAAGAGAGGGCGAGAGTAGAGAGAGGAGAGAGTAGGAGAGGGAGAGAGTAGGAGAGGGAGAGAGTAGAGGAGAGGGCGAGAGTAGAGGAGAGGGAGAGAGTAGAGAGAGGGAGAGAGTAGTAGAGCGGGAGAGAGTAGAGAGAGGGAGAGAGTAGTAGAGAGGGAGAGAGTAGAAGAGAGGGAGAGAGTAGAGAGAGGAGAGAGTAGAAGAGAGGGAGAGAGTAGAGAGAGGAGAGAGTAGGAGAGGGAGAGAGTAGAGAGGGAGAGAGTAGTAGAGAGGGAGAGAGTAGAGAGAGGAGAGAGTAGGAGAGGGAGAGAGTAGAAGAGAGGGCGAGAGTAGAGAGAGGGAAAGAGTAGGAGAGAGTAGGAGAGGGAGAGAGTAGAAGAGAGGGCGAGAGTAGAGAGAGGGAAAGAGTAGGAGAGGGAGAGAGTAGAAGAGAGGGAGAGAGTAGAGGAGAGGTAGAGAGTAGAAGAGAGGGAGAGAGTAGAAGAGAGGGAGAGAGTAGAGAGAGGGAGAGAATAGTAGAGCGGGCGAGAGTAGAAGAGAGGGAGAGAGTAGAGAGAGGAGAGAATAGAAGAGAGGGAGAGAGGAGAGAGAGAGAGAGAGTAGTAGAGAGGGAGAGAGTAGAAGAGAGGTAGAGAGGAGAGAGTAGAAGAGAGGGAGAGAGTAGAGAGAGGGAGAGAGTAGTAGAGAGGGAGAGAGTAGAGAGAGGAGAGAGTAGGAGAGGGAGAGAGTAGAAGAGAGGGCGAGAGTAGAGAGAGGGAAAGAGTAGGAGAGGGAGAGAGTAGAAGAGAGGGAGAGAGTAGAGGAGAGGGAGAGAGGAGAAGAGAGGGAGAGAGTAGAAGAGAGGAGAGAGTAGAGAGGGATAGAGTAGTAGAGAGGGAGAGAGTAGAAAAAAGGGCGAGAGTAGAGAGGGAGAGAGTAGAAGAGAGGGCGAGAGTAGAGAGGAGAGAGTAGAGTAGAGGAGAGGGCGAGAGTAGAGAGGAGAGAGTAGAGTAGAGGAGAGGGAGAGAGTAGAAGAGAGGGCGAGAGTAGAGAGAGGGGAGAGTAGGAGAGGGAGAGAGTAGAGGAGAGGTAGAGAGTAGAAGAGATGAGAGAGTAGAGAGAGGAGAAGAGAGGGCGAGAGTAGAGAGAGGAGAGAGTAGGAGAGGGAGAGAGTAGAAGAGAGGGAGAGAGTAGAGGAGAGGTAGAGAGTAGAGGAGAGGTAGAGAGAGGAGAGAGTAGAAGATCGCGAGAGAGTAGAAGATAGGGAGAGAGTAGAGAGGGAGAGAGTAGAAGAGAGGGAGAGAGTAGAAGATAGGGAGAGAGTGGAAGAGAGGGAGAGAGTAGAAGAGAGGGAGAGAGTAGAAGAGAGGGAGAGAGTAGAAGATAGGGAGAGAGTAGAAGAGAGGGAGAGAGTAGAAGATAGGGAGAGAGTAGAGGACAAGAGAAAGGAAAAGAGTAGAGATGTTGGGGAGAACACTATGCACATAGATCAGTGCTGGCAGGCCAATCTCTCTTTGTCAGTTTAATTCACAGTCTAGAGGGAAGTAGGACAAAACCCTAGACACTGTACATTGACCACAATGAAAGGATATTTATATGATAGGTAAGCTATACAAAACCTTGAAAAGAGCCTATATAACTGACAATCTCTTAGAAAAAAATTAACTATTGGAACCAAGAACTGATATTGGCACAATATGGAGGGAATGTTGGAACATAACTAACAAAATTACAATTAACTAAAATGTACACTTAATCCAGTATGAACTAATGTATAGAATTTTATTAGAGGAGACAAAATTCAACAGCACAACAGCAGATTCATGTATGTCTTAAGTGTAAAACTAACAATGAATCAATCATTCTGGAAAGGTATGGGCGGAGTTGAAAGTTGGCTGTCAAAAATATTACAATGTAAATGTACTTTTAATCCGTCTGTCTGCATATTTCAAGACATGGCAAATGGGGGTGTAGTGAGATACCCAATGGGTTGGGACGATACTTTTCTCGTCAATCATCTTGAATACTTAAAAAAAAACTCGAAATCAACCAATCCTCCGTTGTTAACACAATGGAAAGGTCAAATGCTTTATTATCTAAATGTTGAAAGTGTGTGGGCGAAGGAGAGAAACAAGATGGTGCAGTTTGAGGCCATGTGGCGGAGAGTGATGCGGGCGCTTGAGATGGGGGTGTCAGCATGTGGGTCTGGGCAGGTGTGATATAGTTGATGTTTGTGTGATGTTGTCATTGGTGTAAGTATTGTAAAATAACCTATAATAATGCCTCCACTGCATTGTATACAGGTACACTTGTATGTTGAACACAGTGCCCTTGCTTCAATGTGTACAAACAAGCAGCTTCATTTGATCACCCTGTTCATCCATTTCCTTCATTTGCCCATATTTCCAGTTGCTGCAGGTTTATTTCCCTGCTGTGAGAAACTGGTCAAATTAAGATCTGTACACAGTAGTAACTGTAGTAGTAAAGTGAACACAGAAGAGGTAGAGAGGTTCAGTATACCTAAACCATTACCATATTACTTAGGAAGAATTACCTAGATAGTAGTCAAATACACTGGCTGACATAATGATCACATGACTAACGGACTGGAACAATAAGGAAATGGCCAACATACAAAAACAAACACAGTAACCACACATACATATGGAGACGTGACCGACCTGCCAAAGGCTGTGCTGGAGATTTTCCTATTGGGGCTGGAGAAAAAGAGTCAGAAAACATCCCAGTTAGTCTTTATCCTTGTCAGATGTCATGGATATGTCTAGAAACTTTTGTTTATTAGTTATAACAATGAATTATAGATAGTAAAGCTAATTGCTGTTTGATTGGTATTAAGGTAGTATTGTTAATCAGTATTTTGCACAAGAGGAGAAAGAGAGTGTGTGTTCCAAATAGCACCATGTTCCCTATAGTATATAGTGCACTACTTTTGACCAGAGCCCTATAAGCCCTGGTCAAAAGTAGTGCCCTATAAGCCCTGTTCAATAGTAGAGCCCTACAGGGAAAAGGGTGCCATTTACAACACAACCAGAGAGTATGGCATGAAGGGCATGTCAATGTTAATGAAATAACGTTCCCTGAGGGTGCTGCTGGGAACAGTAGTTTTGTGGGCTCAGCAATAGTTCTGTCTCAAAGCTTTGTGTCTGCTTCACCATTAAAGAGAGAAATCTTTCTCACACACACACACACACACAGGTGTGAGGGTACACCTTATGCACACACAAATGCATGATCGCACACACATTTATGCCATTTCAAGCATCTCCCCAGACTGACTGCATGCTGACGGGGCATCTTTTTCTGTCTCCTCCTGTCCCTCCTTCAAGGATTGATCTTGTGAAGTCTTCCATCTCTCTGCCAGCAACACTTCACTCGCAGCGACTCTGCATCATACATCTTTGCTTTAATTTATCCTTCTCCTACAATCCCTCTCTTTGTCGCTTTTTCCTTCTCTGCATGCCCATTCACCTATTTATCATTCCACGTTCTCTCACCTCCCTCCTCCCCCTCTCTCCCTCTCCTCTCTTTACTACTCCCCCTGTCTTTACTTGCTCTCCTGCAGAAGGTAGGGGTCTGACTAATTACAGTTAGCCCAGGTATTCATCTTAGTAGAGAATAATCTTTTCAGGCAGAAGAACTGCAGAGTCAGCAGAGACAGAGCAGTAGTTGAAGGGAAGACAAAACGATTCCAGAGTCCTCACCACTTCATTACATTCATTACCGAGTTCTCCAGCCTAGGGCCACTACTGCTATGGCTTACATATAGTAGGAGTGCAGGTGTGTGCTTGTCTGGGTGTGTGTGTGTGTGTGTGTGTGTCTGTATACGGGTTAGGGAGGGTTTGGCCGGTAGGGAGGGTTTGGCCGGTAGGGATATCCTTGTCTCAGTATGGAAAAAAAAAAAAAAATGTAATAAAATGTATGCACTCTACTGTAAGTCGCTCTGGTTAAGAGCGTCTGCTAAATGACTAAAATGTAAATGTAAAATATACAAGAGAGTCTATATAAGTAAGTTCTATGTGAGATGTGAGTGTTTCAGTCAGTGTGTGTTCATCAAAGAAGGTGTGGGTGTGTTAGTTTACAGAGGAAGTGATTAAATCCATAAAGATCACACAGGATAACATGTCTGAAAATAGACCGCCTACACCTCTCACTGTACACACGCTGATGATGTGGGTCGATGAATGGTGGTGACCCATTCTGACATTTGGGGATTTACGTAACAAGTTGTGTGTGTGTGTGTGTGTGTGTGTGTGGGCGGGGACAAGACATTTAAGCTCTTGGTGACATCATCAAAATAAACAGCAGGTCACTATCACAGTATTATCTAACCTATCTTACCTACAGTACAATAGTCAGTCAGGGTAAACATAGTGGACAATAGAAGTGTGTCATTTCCCTGAAATAATGACCAGGTTAATTTTCTGTGAGAACACATCTCATTCTCAGAGCCAGGAGTTTAACTGTCCACGTGATCTGACATGAAAAAATCCTGCGCCAGTTCCAGTTCCACCTATTCAGCTGGGCTCGTACGTGTAATGGTGTCGGTGGGTGTCCTGTCCTGTGTTACCTGTTGGCTTTGAGGTTCTTCAGCCTGGCCTCCAGGTCATTGAGTAGGTTGACCTTCTTACAGCACTGGGAACAGTACACATCCATCATCTCATTGTTGTACAGGTGGCGTGTCTTCCTGGGGCTCTGGCCAGCACTACACACACAGATGAAGATAAAGTGTTAGAGACAGAATATACACACACACAGTAAAATCTGATTTAAAAAACAGATACAGGCACACACATATGATAACAAATGCACTACACACAAACATACACATGGATTTTGTGTTGTAAATATGTGGTAGTAGAGTAGTGGCCTGAGGGAATACGCTTAATGTGTTATGAAATCTGTTGTGAAATGTAATGTAAATGTTAATTGTATATAACTGCCTTAATTTTGCTGGACTCCAGGAAGAGTAGCTGCTGCCATGGCAGGAACTACTGGGATCATCATAAATACAAATATACAAATACAGTAGACACACAAACACATTACATGCACGTACAAACACCCACACACACACACACACTGCTGTCTGGGTTTACTACACGTTAACATGCATTTCACATAACACACTATTTCCCATGGAAATGTACACGACCATCTACAAATATCATAAAGCACTAATCTAAACTCAGAAGTAGGACAAAAATAAGTCCATAGTAATGAGTTTAGGTACTTGATATTCGGAGCAGGACCAAGGAAGCTGAATAGTGTTGGGAGTAAATCCTCCTTCAAAACAGCTCTATAGATGAAAATTAATCAAGAGAGGCCCTGGGGGCCATATAGGCTACGTCTCCAATGGCACCCTATTCCCTTTATAGTGCACTACTTTTGACCAGGGCCAATAGGTCTCTGTTCAAAAGTAGCGCAATATGTAGGTAATAGGGTACATTGGGACACCATCATACTCAGTTCCAGTCAAGAGTAAAAACTAATGAGTTTGGTAAGTGAAGCTCTGAGAGAGGAGAGAAGCAGCCTGAAGTGGGTACACACACACACACACACACACACACACACACACACACACACACACACACACACACACACACACACACACACACACACACACACACACACACACACACACACACACACACACACACACACTGGGAGATTAAGAGGGTAACAGACTTATAGGACAGGAGGTATGAGACTTGACAGGGGCTGTTTTGTGAAAATATAACATTATGCTCTGTGGGGTTCAGTAAGTCATCATCACTTGGATCTGAAATCGTTCAAACTCTTAGCTCTGTGTGTTTGTATTTCTGGGTTGGGTGATGCTGTGCATGCATTTGTCATCTTTTGTTGCACAGTGTTATGCAGATTTCTCTAGTTTATCAGTTTGCCTTTCTGGGTCACATGATGTTTGACAGGTAATGGATCATCTTCGGGTTTGTGTTTCTGTCTCATATCATTTGACACAGTTTTGGTCATGTATACGTTTGTATTTCTCATTGCATATGGTGTTCCCCAATTCTGTGTGGATGTTGTAATGATACTCTATGTAATAGTGTGTCTGTGTATTAGTGTGTCAGGGTCTCCTCTTACCTGGAGGGTACAGAGGAGCCAAGGTCAGAGTAGCCGTTGGTGCGCGTCTCGTCCTCGGGGCAGGGGCTGCTGGGAGTGTAGTCCACGTCCTCTCCCTCTCCGTAGTCCTCAAACTGCTCCTCGTTCAGAGAGGCAGAGGAACGCGTCGACAGGTCAGAGGTCACCGATGGGTTTAGCTGACTGCACCTGCAAAAACAGGAAGTAGACTTTCAGGAAGGAACATTCAATAAGTTTAAAGTGTCGTAGTGAAAAAAGACAAATTGTACATTCATTTTTCAATAATAAGGGTGACTATTCAGATTCTGACAGTACAGATATTTTAATAAGATTGCAAATGATATATTTCACATGAGGTAGATGAGTTAGATGTACATTAACAAGTCTAATCTCTACAGTTATTTTTATAAAGAGAGTTCACTTATAAAGACACCATATGTTCAACACCACACAAAGAATAACAACTAAAAGAGGCACTCACTTGTCTCCAGGAAAGAAAAGTCCCCCCAGTCCATCCTCCTTGTCTCCTCCGCTCCTCCCCCCTTCAGAGACATCTGATCCTGGGTTGCTCTCCACAGCACTGTCCATGTCTAACTCTGCCCTCTCTCTGCCCTCCACCTCTCCTTCCTCCTCTCCCTCTGGGAATAGATGGCACCCAGGCTCTGGGTTAAGGGACACCCGCGTGCACGTGATGACCGGATGTGCAAGGGCTTTGTCAACACGCTGTAGAGCGAGAGAGAGAGATTTGATTTATTAGGATCCCCATTAGCTGACGACAATGGCGACAGCTAGTCTTACTGGGGTCTGAAACATAACGAAAAACACATTACAGACAAAATATTTTAACATTTACATACAGAGAGGGAGTGAGGTAAGCAGGGGATGTACACACACACACACACACACACACACACACACACACACACACACACACACACACACACACACACACACACACACACACACACACACACACACACACACACACACACACACACACACATTTTTGTGCAGTCAACAGAACTACAGGACTATGCAAATAGTACTCTCAGACCTTCAGTCAAAATATTGATAGTGTCTAACACTGATAGACATGTTTTTAGGGTTTTTAGGGTTACATGTTGGTTGTGAACATTGAGCTCAAACCTGAAATCCAAGTGCTAGAACTAGTGCTCAAAATTAGGTCTTAACTCATACAAGGTGTTAAGTAAAACACTAAAGGGATTTAAATCAGGCTTGTGGATTCCTTCATTGTGGGAAGACTCTGGGGGTCACAGAAGGTCATGGAGGGTATTGAGTTGGGGTCAAAGGTCATGAGACTGGTCATTCAGTTTCACTCTAACAGCTCTAATCCAGTCTAATGGTAATAAAGTAAAGAACAACCGATAACCGATAATCAGCCGAGACGATATATCGGACCAATATTGGCCTTTTCTAGTCTATCGACTATCGGCCCTTCTCTATCGGCTTGGCCAATAGTCCCTTCTACATAGCAAAGCTGCTGCTATGCTAGCCACCACTCACTGCCTGAGCCACGAGCACTGCACAATGCAGAGGAATGTCTAGCTGGGAAAGTCAGCAGCAGCAAACTAGCTCATTCTCCAACAGAAAGGTGCAGTATTGATAAATTGATAAATTGACACAGTGACCAAAATCAAACTCCTGTTGCAAATATTAGTTTAGTTAATTCACTAATAATAAGGCTTGTGTCGACGTGCCCCGACATGCATGCAATAAGCTAAGTAGATAGCTATGTGACCTTTTAGCAAATATTACGATAACTAACCATTTCATCTGTGGTGTTATCTAGCTAGCTATATGCTAGCTAGCTGGCTATATAAGCAAGGTGCTAAGATATCAGATAGGAGCTAATAGCCAACGTAGCAAGCTAACGTTAGCTGGTTATCATTTTGAACATGCACCCTTTTCAGCAACGAGCCAATATCTGACTTGCGGAGTAAAGTTAGCTATTTACAGGTGTGCTGATCTGACCAGCCGTAATAGAATCAGTAAATTGACAGTTGATAGTTGGGTTAAATGATTGTCGTAATAGGGAAAGAAATAAGTGTTTTAAAATGCCTAAATAAAGGTTGGCAATAGGTTTAGCTACCTAAGAATATTCCTGCATATTTAATGTTTATGGACCAAGAAAGCTATAGATCATCACGTGTTTGTGCGTTCTCACGTCTCAAACTATTGGCAGATTTGAGTCATTCAGACAGAACGTGCTTGGTCATTTCATCTTTTTTCCTACCCTCGCTATCCTTGTTAGATATTATGCACATTTATGGCTTGGCAGCAAACGTCATCGCCATTGAGCTAGTTCTCATAGTAGCAGTAAACATCACCAAGTGATATGAGCGATGGAGAGAGATGTAAGGACATGTGAAAGGGAGCGGAGTTACAGCCTTGCTCTACCCAATCGTAGCTGTAGGATAAAGTTACAAACAGCCCATTTGTTGACAGATAGCTGAACTAGCCAACTGAGTTGTTTTGAATTTCGTCCAGGCAGTTAAGAGATGCTTACTGACAGATAGTAGAAAAAAATCCAGATCACGGAAAATGACAAAATATGCTAGTTTGATAAGCATCCATGATCACAAATCATGACGTTAAATTGGACCCATTTGCATTGAATAGATGTTCTTTTATATTCTCAAACTAACAGCAGTGTCTACATGATGTCCTTCCATACAGGCGTGACATGCTGGAGTGATGCTTCTATGCAAATGTTGTTGATCAGTAGGCTGATTGGCCCAGCATCGTCCAGATTTGGCCGGGGTAGGCCGTCATTGTAAATAAGATTTTGTTCTTAACTGACTTGCCTAGTTAAATAAAGGTTGAATTCAAAATATAAAAAAACTCAGGGCTGGATGCCAAAAGTACTCTTCCTAACATCACTAGAACTCTGTTGGAGCCTGTCTGCCTCCCAGAACACACACATAAATACACACACACGTACACAGTCACTACCTGGAAAGCATACACACACATCTTTGTGCAGGCTACAGGACAACGCAAATAGTACTCTCAGCCTTATTAACATCACCAGTCAACACATTGATAGCATTAAACACTGACAGATACATTCTTAGGCTTTCAGTAAAGTTCAAAACATGTTGGTTGAACAGTGATCAGTGAACAGTGAGCACAAACCTAAAATGCAAGTGCTAGAACAAGTGCTCAAATGTGGTCTTAACTCAAACAAGGTCGTAAGTGAAACACTAAAGGAATTTCAATTAGGCTAGTGGAACCCGTCACTGTGAGAAGACCCAAGAGGTCACAGAGGGTATTGAGGTTATTGAGGTGGGGGGGGGGGGGGGTCAAAGGTTAAAGGTCACGAGACACTTGTCATTAATTCAGTGTCGCGCCAACAGCTCTAATCTAGTCTAATGCTAATAGAGGAACCTTACTTTATCTCTACATACCGGAGAAGTAGGAGAGAGGGAGAGAGAGAGATGGAGATGAGAAAGAGGGAGGTAGAGAGGCCAGCCCAATTACACACAGGTACATCCCACACAGAGCATTAGACAGCTTTAGAGGATTCTCTCTCTCTCTCTCTCTCTCTCTCTCTCTCTCTCTCTCTCTCTCTCTCTCTCTCTCTCTCTCTCTCTCTCTCTCTCTCTCTCTCTCTCTCTCTCTCTCTCTCTCTCTCTCTCTCTCTCTCTCTCTCTCTCTCTCTCTCTCTCTCTCTCTCTCTCTCTCAACCTGTATGCAAACACACACACACACACACTGTCTGTAGGATTAAGCGACAGCAGCAGGGAACCTGAGGCAGGGAGGGCCAGGGACAATACAAGGAGAAAGAGCCTGTTTAGTATTCCATAGAGGACCAGGAGGGGGTCTTCACATCTCCATGCCCCAAGGAATGCCACCCAGCATGGGGTAGAGGCAATAAACTAGGCCCCATCGCACCTCTCGGGATGGAAATATTAGACTGCAAGAAAAAAGTAGCAGTAGTGAAGAGTGTAAATTCCTTACAGGAAACGCACAAAGAAAAACACACAGTAGGAAGACTTGGTAGGATTTTAGGTGAATGGTGTTGATTAACCCGACTTGACACCTGTTGCTGAAGAACTATTTGGGCGTGAGGAAGCCGTTTTGCATAGCCAGTGTGTACAGCATAGGATCTTGCCTGCTGTGTTTGGTGCTGTATGGTGGGCATGGCTAAGAATGGTTAAAGTTGAAGTTGAGCAACTTCCAAAGGTCTTCTCCCTCAAGACATGAGACTCAGATAGGGCTATTACATACAGATGAGCCTCCAATCCGTCTGAATTAAAGCTCAGTTGAGGGCAGACAGACAAACAAGCAAAATTAACACACACACCCCTTCTGCGCACACACACACACACACACACACACACACACACACACACACACACACACACACACACACACACACACACACACACACACACACACACACACACACACACACACACACACACACACACAGCCAGACCGCCAGGCAGCGTCACCCCAGCCCTGGTAGTCCAGTACAATAGAGACTGGGACAGTTTGGTCAGGGTGGGTGAATGCCTTTATGCCAGTAAGCAGTTGGTAGCTTAGGTCAGAAGAGACAGGGTAGAGAAGGATGGGGTAGTAGTTTGTTTTGGATGGGGTTCAGCTGGCACTCCTCCAGTCACTCCTGAGCTGTTCTGACAACAGTGGGAACAGGGTGATCAACGGGAGGAGTGTGTGTGTGTGTGTGTGTGTGTGTGTGTGTGTGTGTGTGTGTGTGTGTGTGTGTGTGTGTGTGTGTGTGTGTGTGTGTGTGTGTGTGTGTGTGTGGCAGTGTGTGTGGCAGTGTGTGTGGCAGTGTGTGTGGCAGTGTGTGTATGGAGACCGGCTTCTTTACCGGATCCTTGCACAACAAACTACTCCTAAAAAGCCTGCCGGCCATAACAGCTGAATACCTAGGCTACCACAGGCTAACACATCACTGTGTTCCCAAAAGTGTACCAGGATGCTCTCAGAGCCATATATACAGTCTGTGGAGGTTGCCAAATGACCTCACAGCAGCCAGTGGGTGTTACCTGAATGCCAGAGGGAGTTGCACTCTTCTTTAATGATGCCATGTTAGTATCACCACCTCCCAGGATATGCCCATTCTTGCTCTTCTCTAATATTGATAGCTCTAGATCACTTACTGGAGTTCTCTGTCTCTCTCTAACTCTCTCTCTCTATAACTCTCCCTCTCGCTCTCACTCTCTCTGGTTTCCCATTCAAGATCAAGTGAGAGATGGGAAGCCACCAACAACCTGAGAGACCAAAACCCAGGGGCTCTGGCCTGGTTTCCTGATATCCAGGCCAACACCCATTCCTCTCCCTCTCTCTCCTCCTCTTCCGCTTCCACACATCCCAGGTGATTTAGTGGAAGAAGGCTTTTCTATTGCCAAAGAGTCGTCGGTATGCCATCAGACTGTTAGTGTGTGTGTGTGTGTGTGTGTGTGTGTGTGTGTGTGTGTGTGTGTGTGTGTGTGTGTGTGTGTGTGTGTGTGTGTGTGTGTGCGCGCGCGCGCATATATCTGACTCGTTTCAGGAAACTAGGCGTATGTTGCGGGTCACTACTTCACAGGAGAGCCATTAAAATGTCAACTTTCGCCATGTAGCACATGTCTGTCTATTTGAGCTGGTCAGTATGTGTAGGTAATCCTGTCTAACACAGCTTTAAAAATATATATATATATCACTTAGTAGAACTGCATAAGTTTTGCTCTCCGCTTTCTGGAGGATCGAGTTTTGAAATCAGTGGAAATAGAGTATGATAGCTAAGGAGATGGAGAAAACACCTGTCTCTGGATTACATCTTCAAAATAAGGGCATCCGTGACAGGGAGAGGTGTCCATCCATGATGTATACGGGTAAGATAGTCTAACTAGCTACATTTTCAGATATTACATGTTTCTAATTTTGACAGAATGTCATTTTAATTTCAAGCTAAAGTGTACTGTTAACTAGCTAGCTAACGTTAGCTGGCTGCCTCGCTAGCTAACGTTACGCGTATGATCTTATTATTCATATCTCAGAGCCATTTGCTTTGCTAGTTATATCCTAATGTTAGCTAGCTAACATTGAACCTCGTTGGTTAGCTACCTGCAGATTCATGCGGGGTAGTAAAGTCATGAGTTGGGATTATGGTTAATTGTTTACCTAGCTAGCTAGCTACATGTCTAACAAAAGACTATGCAAGTAACCATTTAAATAGAATGTCACTGTGACAACTGTTGATAGATGTAGCTGCAAATTTCGCGCTGCTACCTACTCCGATTTCAGAGCACTCTCATCTGAGTGTGCCAGAACGCAGAATAACTGACGAATTTACGAAAGCTCAACACCTGTTGAATATTGCCGTGTCAGTAAACGTTGGCAAAAAAGCGTAAATTGTTGCCAGCAGCACAGTTGCTGTCACCAACGCTCTGGATTACATAAAAACAGCCTAACCAGCTCTACTAGGGAGAGTAAAATGGTCAATGAGCTGTTCTAGAGATGGGTGGGGCTAAACCTTAAGAGGGTGTGAATGATGCTGAATGTGTGTAGACAAAGAAGAGCTCTCCAATAGGTACCAAAACATTTTCTCAAAAGTGAGAAACAAGTCCCATTGTTCCACAAACACAGTGTATGATAAACCATTTTGTAGCTCTGTGTCTCTGCTGTTATCCATTGTAAACACCTACATTTAATTTTGCTCCATAAGACCGAAGGCGGTCGGTCACATATGTGAACTCGGGTGTGTTCATGTTAAAGACTGTACTCAGCCCTTTACCCCATCCTTGTGTTTATGATGCCAGATATTCTCCCATCTCTCCAGTCTCCCATCTCTCCTCTCCTCTATCCCATCTCTCCTCTCTCCATTCTCTCCTCTCTCTCATCTCTACTCTCATCTCTTCCATCTCTTATCTCCCATCTCTCCTCTCTCACATCTCTCCTTTCCTCTTTCCCATCTCTACTCTCCTCTCTCTCTCATCTCTCCTCACACCCTCAGTCATCGGCCGACCCAGCCTGCCGGACGTCTTTATTAGGCTCATCATGGCCTGCTCACTCAGTGGAGAGAGAAAAGCCCAGCAGTAAAAGCACTGTTGTTGATGCTCTGCTACACACAGTAGAGTAGAGCGGCTCCAGCTCTGGGCGATGCAATGCTGTTTTTGTGTCTAAAGACTAAAGAGAGGATGATTCAGAAGGACGCATCTCAATAGTCTAAGCTGTCTTCCTGTCCTCGTCTCCATCTACACTACAGACATGGAAGCAATTATATTTCAAGGGATGCATCTCAGTAGTCTAAGATGTCTTCCTCTCCTCATCCCCTTTTCTTTATCTACACTAATATAAAAACACTAGAGGCTCCTACAGACGTGGGATTGTGTGTCACAGGGACAATAGGTACTAAAGTGAGGTCAGTGTCAGTTGCTGTCATATTGCAAGTAGAGGAGAATGAGAGTTACTGAGAGATGATTGCCAGGTGGGTGATAGCACTGCACAAAAAGAGAGAATGAGAAATGGCTCCACATCGGTGGTGCAAGCACTGAGTTACAATATAAAGTGCTTTGGACAGCAGAGAAGCGCTAGATACAGTCATACCAAATCATTACTATTAAACAGAATATGCTCCTGCAGACACTGGGTTTGTGTGCTGCAGTCTGATAGAGAGAGAGAGAGCGAGAGAGCAGCACGGATCTCTGAGAGGAGGATCAGTAGAGCCATCTATTATTCACATCCAGCGCAGCAGAGAGGAGAGGACGTGAGAGAGGGAAAAGACAGGGAGAGAGAAAGGAAGAGGAGGGAAAGAAAGGAACTGCTCCTCCCCTCCAGTCACACACCCACTGAGGGAGAACAGAGTGGAGAGATCACAGAGCTGGACAGAGAGGGATGAGAGAAAGAGGGAGAGAGCGGGAGGGAGAGTCAGAGAGAAGGGGGGAGAAACTGAGATAGAGGCATGAGGCTTGACACCAGCTTCACCAGCCATGGGATTGATTTAGACAATGAACAGAAACTTCGAGGGAGGGAGGAAGGGGAAATGGGGTGTCAGTCTAATGACTGTGGGATGTTTAACCTACACTGTGTGGTAATATGGTGTGTCATACCATAGTTCTTAGTTAAAGCTGTGGGTGGTATCGGACATGTTGAAACGCAAAACAAAAAACATACATCACTAATTTGTTATGGCTTCCGGTTTGAACAATAAAGTTACTGGACAGACACACTTGCTGGAGCACCTTAACAACAATTTCCACTAAGCAACAAGCATCTACAGTGCATGTACAAGGTGTGTTTGTGATATTCAACAGTATATCTCTAAAACATACGGAATCCTTCTCAACTAATTTAATTATTCGTTTATTATTAGTTCCTGTACTAATATCAGTTCATCAGTTACCCGAGAGCATTAGCATCCACATATTCTTAGCTGGACCCAGAGTCAAATTGTACTCATGCAAATACTTCTATGCTATTTCCAACATGTTGTCACACAAACCTCCAGAATTTTAGTTTGGTCGAGTCAGCAAGTTGACGTTAGTGGGAAAAATACATTTACATTTTAAAGCACCATCTTTTCAGAGTATGGCGAGATAACATGAATATATTAATACACATATGGAATGAATCTAGACTAGATTCATATTGCTCAAACAGACTTGGGAAGATGTAGCGACTACATTCGTGGCCAAAAGTTTTGAGAATGACACAAGTATTAATTTTCACAAAGTCTGCTGCCTCAGTTTGTATGATGGCAATTTGCATATACTCCAGAATGTTATGAAGTGATCAGATGAATTGCAATTAATTGCAAAGTCCCTCTTTGCCATGCAAATTAACTGAATCCCCCCCAAAAAATTCCACTGCATTTCAGCCCTGCCACAAAAGGACCAGCTGACATCATGTCAGTGATTATCACGTTAACACAGGTGTGAGTGTTGACGAGGACAAGGCTGGAGATCACTCTGTCATGCTGATTGAGTTCAAAAACAGACTGGAAGCTTCAAAAGGAGGTTGGTACTTGGAATCATTGTTCTTCCTCTTTCATCCATTGGACTGCTGAGGACTGGGGTAAAGTCATTTTCTCTGATGAGTCCCCTCTCCGATTGTTTGGGGCATCTGGAAAAAAGCTTGTCCGGAGAAGACAAGGTGAGCGCTACCATCAGTCCTGTGTCATGCCAACAGTAAAGCATCCCGAGACCATTCATGTGTGGGGTTGCTTCTCAGCCAAGGGAGTGGGCTCACTCACAATTTTGCCTAAGAACACAGCCATGAATAAAGAATGGTACCAACACATCCTCCGAAAGCAACTTCTCCCAACCATCCAGGAACAGTTTGGTGACGAACAATGCCTTTTACAGCATGATGGAGCACCTTGCCATAAGGCAAAAGTGATAACTAAGTGGCTCGGGGAACAAAACATCGATATTTTGGGTCCATGGTCAGGAAACTCCCCAGACCTTAATCCCATTGAGAACTTGTGGTCAATCCTCAAGAGGCGGGTGGACAAACAAAAACCCACAAATTCTGACAAACTCCAAGCATCGATTATGGAAGAATGGGCTGCCATCAGTCAGGATGTGGCCCAGAAGTTAATTGACAGCATGCCAGTGCGGATTGCAGAGGTCTTGAAAAAGAAGGGTCAACACTGCAAATATTGACTATTTGCATCAACTTCATGTACTGTAATTGTCAATAAAAGCCTTTGACACTTATGAAATGGTTGTAATTATACTTCAGTATTCCATAGTAACATCTGACAAATATATCTAAAGACACTGAAGCACCAAACTTTGTGAAAATGTATATTTGTGTCATTCTTAAAACTTTTGGCCACGACTGTACTTTCACACATTATATCCCACTTGGCCCACACAATGAAATTATGTTGAACCAATGTGGAGAAAGAAAGAAATAGAGAGAGAAGGGGGAAAAACCGAGATAGAGTGGGAGGATGAAAGATGAAAAATGACTATTGAGGCATTAGGCTTGACACCAGCTTCACCAACCATGGGAATGACTAAGACTCATGATTCCCTCAGTTCCATCTGGCAAACAGAAACTTAGAGGGAGGGAGGGGAATCTGGAGACAAGTTTCCTGACGTGTTGACGTTCCTCTTACTACAGTATGACTACGGTGTAATTGTAATAACTATAGAGTACTGTGTAATATGGATGCCATACTAGCTCTTGGGTAATGTTTGGTGTGTGGTATTGTACATGGTGATACGCAAAAAGACAAAACATTCATCATACATTTGTTATGGGTTCTAGTTCGAACAATAAAGGTTGCTAGGGATAGTCTAAGTTGCTGGAGCACATTATACAGAATTGAGAGCATCCTGTCGGGCTGTATCACTGCCTGGTACGGCAACTACACCGCCCGCAACCGCAGTGCTCTCCAGAGGGTGGTGCAGTATGCCCAGCCTGCCCTCAAGGACACCTACAGCACCCGATGTCACAGGAAGGCCAAAAAGATAATCAAGGACATCAACCACCCGAGTTCACCCCGGTGTCATCCAGAAGGTGAGGTCAGTACAGGTGCATCAAAGCTGGGACCAAGAGACTGAAAAACAGCTTCTATCTCAAGGCCATCAGACTGTTAAATAGCCATCACTAGCCGGCTACCACCTGGTAATTCAACCCTGCACCTTAGAGGCTGCTGCCCTATGTACATAGACATGGAATCACTGGCCACTTTAAAAATGGAACACTAGTTACTTTAATAATGTTTACATGCCTCCCGGGTGGCGCAGTGGTCTAGGGCACTGCATTGCAGTGCTACCTGCGCCACCAGAGTCTCTGGGTTCGCGCCCAGGCTCTGTCGCAGCCGGCCGCGACCGGGAGGTCCGTGGGGCGACGCACAATTGGGCTAGCGTCGTCCGGGTTAGGGAGGGTTTGGCCGGTAGGGATATTCTTGTCTCATCGCGCTCCAGCGACTCCTGTGGCGGGCCGGGCGCAGTGCACGCTAACCAAGGGGGCCAGGTGCACAGTGTTTCCTCCGACACATTGGTGCGGCTGGCTTCCGGGTTGGAGGCGCGCTGTGTTAAAGAAGCAGTGCGGCTGGTTGGGTTGTGCTTCGGAGGACGCGTGGCTTTCGACCTTCGTCTCTCCCGAGCCCGTACGGGAGTTGTAGCGATGACACAAGATAGTAATTACTAGCGATTGGATACCACGAAAATTGGGGAGAAAAGGGGATTATTATTTTATTTATTTTTTAATTCAAAAAATTCAAAAAAATGTTTACATACTGGTTTACTAATTTCATACTGTATGTAGATTGCATTCAGAAATATTTAGACCCCTTGACTTTTTTACACATTTTGTTACTTTACAGCCTTATTCGAAAATGTATTAAATAAAAAATTATCCTCATCAATCTAAACACAATACCCATACTGACAAAGCGAAAACAGGTTTTTAGAAATGTTAGCAAATGTATTAAAAGTAAAAAAACAGAAATACCTTATTTACATAAATATTCAGACCCTTTGCTATGAGACTCAAAATTGAGTTCAGTTGCATCTTGTTTCCATTGATCATCCTTGAGATGTTTCTACAACTTGATTGTGGAGTCCACCTGTGGTAAATTCAATTGATTGGACATGATTTGGGAAGACACACCTGTCTATATAATGTCCCACAGTTGACAGTGAATGTCAGAGCAAAAACCAAGCCATGAGGTCGAAGGAATTGTCCGTAGATCTCTGAGACAGGTTTGTGTCGGGGCACAGATCTGGGGAAGGGTACCAAAAATGTCTGCAGCATTGAAGGTCCCCAAGAACACAGTGGCCTCCATCATTCTTTAATGGAAGAAGTTTGGAACCACCAAGACTATTCCTAGAGCTGGCCACCCGGCCAAACTGAGCAATCCGGGGAGAAGGGCCTTGGTCAGGGAGGTGACCAAGAACCCGATGGTTACTCTGACAGAGCTCCAGAGTTTCTCTGTGGAGATGGGAGAACCTTCCAGAAGGACAACCATCTCTGCAGCACTCTACCAGTCAGGCCTTTATGGTAGAGTGGTCAGACAGAAGCCACTCCTCAGTAAAAAGCACATGACAGCTCGCTTGGAGTTTGCCAAAAGGCACCTAAAGGACTCTCAGACCATGACAAACAAGATTCTCTGGTTTGATGAAACCAAGATTGAACTCTTTGGCCTGAATGCGAAGCGTCACGTCTGGAGGAAACCTGGCACCATCCTTTCGGTGAAGCATGGTGGTGGCAGCATCATGCTGTGGGGATGTTTTTCAGCGGCACGGACTGGGAGAATAGTCAGGATCGAGGGAAAGATGAACGGAGCAAAGTACAGAGAGTTCCTTGATAAAAACTTGCTCCAGAGCGCTCAGGACCTCAGACTGGGGCGAAGGTTCACCTTCCATCAGGACAATGACCCTAAGCACACAGCCAAGACAACGCAGGAGTGGCTTCAGGACAAGTCTATGAATGTCCTTGAGTGGTCCAGCCAGAGCCCAGACTTGAACCCGATCGAACATCTCTGGAGAGACCTGAAAATAGCTGTGCAGCGACGCTCCCCATCCAATCTAACAGACCTTGAGAGGATCTGCAGAGAAGAATGGGAGAAACTCCCCAAATACAGATGTGTGTCACGTTGGTATAAAGGATCGGAAGACAGGCGCAGGAATGCGTAATCGTTTTAAAAAAAATTCTCTACCCAAATTACAGCGTGCCATGTAAAGGCGCAGGGATGAAGACCAAACAAACACGTATACAAAACATAGGGTTGAAACCCAAACAAAAGAGCGAGGAGTACCTCGAATAAATACACGGGACGAGACCCGAAAACACAAGCGCACAATGATACAACACGGGACGAGACCTGTAATCATCTATGCACAATACAAGTGGCATGAAATCCAAAACGACAAGGTACAGGTACTCACACGACCAACAGACATTGGAACAATAATCGACAGCCCAATGGTGAAACAAAGGGCACATTTATACAAATCAGTGAGGAATTGGAACCAGGTGTGCGTAATGACACAGTTCAGTGCCCAGAGGCTGGTGACGTAGACCTCAGAAACTGGTGCACAGAATGAGCAACCGTACCGGAGGGATCCGTGACAATGTGTCAAGCTTGTAGCGTCATACCCAAGAAGACTCGAGGCTGTAATCGTTGCCAAAGGTTCTTCAACAAAGTGCTGAGTAAAGGGTCTGAATACTTATGTAAATGTGATATTTCAGTTTAACATTTTAAAATAAATGTATAAACATTTCTAAAAACCTGTTTTTGCTTTGTCATTATGGGGTATTGTGTGTAGATTGATGGTAAAAAAACAAAACAATTTAATCAATTTTAGAATAAGGCTGTAACTTAACAAAATGTGGAAAAAGTCAAGGGGTCTGAATACTTTCCGAAGTCACTGTGTATACTATATTCTACTGTATTTTAGCCAATGCCACTCCGACATTGCTCTTCCTTATATCTATATATCTCTATTCCATTCTTTTAGTTTTAGATTTGTGTGTATTGTTGTGATTTGTTAGATACTACTGCGCTGTTGGAGCTAGGAACACAACTACAACTATTCAACCAACCAGGACATGTACATGCTGACCAGTTCCTCATTGCAGGAAAATAATCCTGCAGCAACAGGAAATGTGAATTATTATGTGGAATACATTTTTTTAGGGGTTGACACATTTTTTGTTTGAATAAGTCAAGTCTGACATTTTAAAGTGGAAACTACTAACTTCAGACGCCTTTTTAAAACTTGAATACACTACAACTTGCATTTCGTGCTGCGACAACAGAGTGATCAATGAAGATAGTACACCTGTACATGTATGTGTTATAGAACTGTAAAATACACCTCTAACAATTCTGAATCATCTCAATTTTAGTTCCTAGTATTTTGCTGCATCAGTTACGCAAGCTTATCTTTGGCATCCATGTATTCTAAGCTTGACCCACAGTCAAATGATATTCATGCAAATACGTAGTCAAACACGTCCATGATATTTACAGCATGTTGGCACACAAACCTTAGAAAAAACATTGATAATAGTTTGGTCAATTCAGCAAGTTAGTGGAAAAGAGTCATTTCCATTCTAAAGCACCATCTGTTCAGAGTAAGGCGAGATAACATGAATATGTTAATACACATATGGGATGAATATGGGCTACATTCATCCTGCTCAAACAGAATTGGAAAGTTGTAGTCTCTACTTTCACACATCTTTCTCTCTCACTCTATCTCTCTCGCAAATGTCATGTAACATTAACAATATTGGAAAAGCCTTAAAACGCCTCTGATCTACAACTACCTCTTTCCCAGATCTAAGTTTCTTTTAAGAGGAGAGACAACACTGTTCCTACGACTCTAATGAATAAAATGGACTACTCCCTCTCTGATCCCATGTGGTGCTGAAGGTCAATAACATTTGAGTGCTGGACATGTCATTGATCTGCAGCCCAGGGCCAGTAGGCAATCATCTGGATGACCATGCAGTTCACACTACTATTGACTGAGGAAGAAGGAAGAGGATGGAAGATGGTTTAAGAAGCTGATTCATCATGACTAAACAGTGAGCGTGATGCAGGCCAACATCTCACCATAACAACAAGGTATATATGCTATACTATACTATACCTAAGGCAGAAGGACAAGTTTTCCACTGGCAATGTTTCCACTCTCTCTTCTCCTTCTATTTAGCCTAAGAGAAAGAGACAGAAAGCATGTGTCCGTCTATTCTTTCCCATGCGTCGTAATACCTCCTTTCAACTTCCGCATGGGAAATCTGAAAGGATAATTGAGCTATTCCATGTATTCTAGCCTGGATCCTATCATTTTCCCACCATCTGCATCCCTCTCTCCCGCTGTCCAGAGATGGGAAATATTCAGATAATCTGGAAAATTATTCCCTGGATTAAAGTCTGGATGATCTTTTGTGGATATTGGGTATGTTGGAGAGATCAGAGACGGAGAGAGCGAGAGAGAGCGAGAGAAAGTGAGCAAGAAAAAGAGAGCGAGAGAGAGCAGTAGGTATGAGCAGCCACCCACTGGGACAGACATCGACTGGCGAAATTCAAAAGAGGAGGCTTTGATTTTGGGTGTGTCAGCAGAAACAGGAGTGGGGGAGAGAGAGAGAGACCAAGAGGGAGGGAAAGAAAGATAGACTGGGAGAGTGAGAGACAGTGAGAGAAAGAAGGAAGGAGAGAGCCATACTGTGGCTTTGCTGGTGTTTCTCTGACTGTGCTTGAGAAGATAAGAACCAAATCCAATCTCATACTGTTGACGCACTGCAGAGCGCTTTTCAGTCTCTTTATCTCTGTCTTACACTAACTCAGCAGCCGGCATTCGATTCAAGTGCTCTCTCCAACACAATGGAGTCTACCTGTGCAGTCACTAAACAATATTGCTTTTTAAGTCTATTTTACTGTCCTTTACCAGAAGGCCTATGTGTTAACTGTTTAGTCAGTATGTTTCCTTCTCTGAGTACAGCTGAGGTTATTTCCAGTGTTTCCTATGTGTGTGTTTTGGATCTTTATGATTCAACCTCTTGCAGTAATGGAGAGACTCTCAGCCCACACATTCACAGATGGAGTAAAAAAAACCCTGAGAGTCAAAAGAGAACAGGAACTGATGACACATAATCCAGCAGCATTCTGTGAAGTAAGCACTAGAAGTCTCTATAAGCACTTCAGGTTTCGGCTACTGAGACACACACGCAGACACAAACAGAAATGCTTGAGGCACGTGCTGACACATAAACTATAGACACACACACACTTAAAAATGGACACAACCTCATACACACAACCTCATAACTGATGGCCGCTCCTGTATGCTTGTTCTAGGACACCTGTACAGTTGTAGGTCCTCAAGTCTCTCTGTGGACTCAGCTCCTCCAAACCACCATTCATTATGTGCCATTGATCTGTCACGTTTTCTCTTCGACGATAGGAAGGACCCATTTCACACACCCACCCCAGAGTGTTTCCCATCCTGTGTTTTCCAGAGTGTCCCTGTATCAACCCAATTGGCTGTATTGGGTTTCTTCAACACAGTCTCCTGTATACCTCTATGGGAGCCACTCCCCTTCCATTCTGTCCTTTGTCCTTTGTCAGCTACCTGTTCCCTGAAGAGCCAAGTGGGAACAAACGTGTGTTTGTGTCTCTGTCTGTGCCACGCTGGCTGGCTGTGTTTGTGCTTGCGTGTGTGTGTGTGCTTGCGTGTGTGCGTGTCAGATAGATAAAAGGTATCCTTGGTGAGGGGGAATGGGTGTTAAGACGCCCGCTGAGGAATCAGTCCGGTCATCCTGACTATCTGAAAGAGTATTTCAGGAACGCATATTCAGACAGATAAGAGAGGGTGAGAGAGTCAATGTAGTCAGTGTAATATTCCCTAGTATCGGTATCAGTGCCCTAGGAGTCATATTGCAGTGTCATCAACATGCTGACCATCCACTTGTCCTCATGGTGTTAAACCTGTTGCTATTGAGCAACAAGTGTTGAGCAACTGGGCCCTGGTCATGTTCAAACGAACCAGTTAGAGCCAGCTGTTTCATATCAAAACAAAACCAACACCAACTACCAGAATAAAGCCCTGATATAGACACCATAATGGAGACAGGCCATATCAGGGTTCAGAAAATCCGTGCTAAAAATGTCCTTGGAATGGAGAGTGGAAAGTGATAGAGGTGCCACCCTACTGCCACCATGGGGCAATCTGTTCACAATGTTGACATCAGCTCACCGCTCGCCCACACGTGGTCTATGGTTGGACTTACTGCCAAATTCTCTAAAAACGACATTGCAGGAGGCTTATGGTAGAGAACATTCAATTCTCTGACAACACCTTTGGTGGACATTCCTGCAGTCAGCATGCCAATTGCACGCTCCCTCAAAACTTGAGACATCTGTGGTATTGTATGACAAAACTGGCCTTTAAGTGGGCTTTTATTGTCCCCAGCACAAAGTGCACCTGTTTAATAATCATGCTGTTTAATCAGCTTCTTGATATGACACACCTGTCAGGTGGATGAATTATCTTGGCAAAGGAGAAATGCTCACTAACAGGGAGGTAAACAAATTTGTTCCCAACATTTGAGAGAAATAAGCTTTTTGTGCATATGGAACATTTCTGGGATCATTTATTTCAGCTCATGAAACATGGGACCAACACTTTACATGTTGCGTTTATATTTTTGTTCAGTGTAGTTATTCCTGCCCAGGTCAAAATACAGTATTAGACAGGCAGATCTGGTTTGGACCAAAACAATATACACTGCTCAAAAAAATAAAGGGAACACTTAAACAACACAATGTAACTCCAAGTCAATCACACTTCTGTGAAATCAAACTGTCCACTTAGGAACCACACTGATTGACAATAAATTTCACATGCTGTTGTGCAAATGGAATAGACAAAAGGTGGAAATTATAGGCAATTAGCAAGACACCCCCAATAAAGGAGTGGTTCTGCAGGTGGTGACCACAGACCACTTCTCAGTTCCTATGCTTCCTGGCTGATGTTTTGGTCACTTTTGAATGCTGGCGGTGCTTTCACTCTAGTGGTAGCATGAGACGGAGTCTACAACCCACACAAGTGGCTCCTTGCACAAAGGCGGAGGTAGCGGTCCTGCTGCTGGGTTGTTGCCCTCCTACGGCCTCCTCCACGTCTCCTGATGTACTGGCCTGTCTCCTGGTAGCGCCTCCATGCTCTGGACACTACGCTGACAGACACAGCAAACCTTCTTGCCACAGCTCGCATTGATGTGCCATCCTGGATGAGCTGCACTACCTGAGCCACTTGTGTGGGTTGTAGACTCCGTCTCATGCTACCACTAGAGTGAAAGCACCGCCAGCATTCAAAAGTGACCAAAACATCAGCCAGGAAGCATAGGAACTGAGAAGTGGTCTGTGGTCACCACCTGCAGAACCACTCCTTTATTGGGGGTGTCTTGCTAATTGCCTATAATTTCCACCTTTTGTCTATTCCATTTGCACAACAGCATGTGAAATTTATTGTCAATCAGTGTTGCTTCCTAAGTGGACAGTTTGATTTCACAGAAGTGTGATTGACTTGGAGTTACATTGTGTTGTTTAAGTGTTCCCTTTATTTTTTTGAGCAGTGTAGTTTAGGCCTATCAGCTTAGTTAGTTTGAGACTAAGAGGACACATCTCATTACTTAATGTCTTGTTACAGAACATGAGCCGTCTTATTCAAACAGATACGGCTAGCCATGTCACATGTCACTGTGAGAGAAACTAGTTACTGTATGATAAATAGACATCTTTCCTCTTTTCTGTGGAACTGAGACCACAATTACAACAAGGAAACTCAAACATTGTGAAACCCTATCACCCATTCCAAAAGTTTGAATGCAAACGTCCTTTTTTGACACATTGTTGTGTGGGATAAACTTCTCCTTTCTCACTGAACCATAGGCTAAGTTACACAGCCGGACCAGACAACATTGAGCTTCAGCCAAGCTCATACTGTACTGTACACGAAAAACCAACAATGTTTAAGTCTCTCTCTCTCTCTGTACAGCCGGTGGCTGGGTGCTGTCTCGGTTCACCCCTCCTCTGATTGTAATGGGAGTAATTGAAATCCGGGGCTGGCTGGTCAGAGAGAGGGGGGGAGCGAGAGAGGGAGAGATGAGGGGAAGAGTGAATGGTGATTAATTGTATTTCAGAGGGAGATAGACTGTAGGCTACAGTGTGGCAGCGGAAGAAAGAGCATAATACTCTGTCTGCAAAAGACAGAGTGACAGAAAGAGAGCGAGAGAGAGAAAGGGTCAAACGCAGACACACACACAAAAAACACTCTCCGTCACTCACACACCCCACTGGAACAATGGACTTTGAGCTCTTGTGCTGAACTCTCCACCGCACCAACCCCCCCAGATCCCCCAACCACTAGCCTCCGCCCCAGATCCTTCTCTCTATCCTTCTACACCTCTATCCCCTTACCCCCGTCCTGTAGCAAAGAGGTGCTGTCTCTTACCCCTTCCATTATTTGGGGGGAGCCATGGTGGTCCCCCTGGCCCAACACTCCACCGGCCAAGCCCTCATCCGTAGAAGTCATCCAACGCGCCCCTCAAACCAGGGGCTAAGTCCTCTGCCTTTCGTCTTACACACACAGGTGAAGCCAGGTCAGTACAGAAAGTGCCGGGGGTTTAGATAGTCCAAATGGCAGTCCTTTGAATCAGTGTCGTCCAGAAAAAGAGGGAGAGAAAAGGAGGAGAGGAGAGAGTGCTCTTTCAGAGCCTCTAAAACTGTGCTGGCTGGCTTAGCTCCTCTGTGAGAGCACGACTCACACACACTGCAACTACCTCACTCTCTCACACACATGCAGAGATGCAGCAACTCTCTCACACACTCATTTGGTTGTTCGCTCTCCGGCTGGCTCACATTCACACAGAGGGAGCTCAGTTCTGGCAACAGTTGTTGAGATTAGGCCACTCCCCCCTCCTCCCCTCTCCCTGGGCTGTTGCCGGGCAACTGGCTTCAGCTGGGCCGGCCCCTAGAGAGAGAGAGTCACATTGCTGCAAACTCTCTCTTGGCCGCCGCCCCCTCAAGCTGCATTTGCATATCAAGACATGCCTCTCTTCCATAGAACAGAGCGGCTTTACTAGAGGGCGGAAGTAACATGCTATCTCCACTCAAACAGTCTTATCCAATGACACGGCACATTTATCTACAGGTTCAAAACCTGAAAAGTGGGGTGATGGAGTTCTGTGTGGGTTTGAGGATTTGAGAGAGTGGGGAGGAGGAGAGAGAGATACGGGAAGGGAAGAGAGTGTTAGGTGTCCCAATCAGGTGTATAAAAAGTTGTTTGCATATTTGAGCTTCTGTGTGGGTATATGAGAGAGAGAGAGAGAGAGAGAGAGAGAGAGGGAGATAAGAGGAAGAGTGAATGGTGAGAAATTGTATTTTAGACCGAGGGAGATAGCTGGTAGGCTACAGTGTCACTGGAAGAAAGAGCAAAATAGACTAATGTCTGAAAAAGACAGAGTGACAGAAAGAGTGTGAGAGAGAGAAAGGGTCAAACGCAGACACACACACACACTTCCCACTGGAACAATGGACTTTGAGATCTGGTGATGAACTCTCCACCCCACCAACCTCCCCAGGTCCCCCAACCCCTAAGAGAAGGGAAGGTTGAGGCTTCTCTCCTCCTTCCTTCCCTTCCTGATAGCCTGGGGCTCCCGAGTGGCACAGCGTTCTAAGACACGGCATCTCAGTGCGTGAGGTGTCACTACAGACACCCTGGTTCGATTACAGGCTGTATCACAACCGGCGGTGATTGGGAGTCCCATAGTGCGGCTCACAATTGGACCAGCGTCGTCCGGTTTGGCCGGTTTAGGCTGTCATTGTAAACAATAATTTGTTCTTAACTGACTTGCCTAGTAACAAAAATAAATTAATATTCTAAAAAGCCTGGCTGACGCAGTGTTTGAGTCAACAACAGTGGATCCCAAAAGGTCAGCATCACAACACGACTACAGCCTTAACACCTCCTTCTCTCATTATCACCTCCCCAATCTCCCCTCTACCTCTCCTCCCCAGCTCCCCTCCTCCTTGTACTTCTTCACCCTCCTTCACCCCCTCTCCCTGTCCCAGGGCCCAGCAGCTTAATGTTAAACCCACACAGTCTGAGCCCGCTGAGCCCAACTGTCTCACAACATAATAAGTTGACTTTGGCAGGGGCAGTAGAAGGATAGAGTCAGGCTGTGTCCCAGGCTCTGGTCAAAAGTGGTGCACTACATAGGGAATAGGGTGCCATTTAGGACGCAGCCTCAGACTACAAGACAACAGCTCAAACTGCTAGACAGGATGAGGGGTGGATGGTGAGGGGAATACTGTTGAGTCTGTGCAGTACATCACCTGCCATGGTGAAATTCATTATTAAAACCAATTATTTATTCTATATTAGATAGATATTTTTTAATTAGTCACAGGTAGTTGCAGTGTACAGTGAAATTCTTAAGCTCCGAGCTCCAACAGTGCAGGTGTGAATGAAACAATAAATAATAATAATAATATATAACTGTTTACAACTGTGACAATGATGAATATAAATATCAACGGGGGTGTGGGCAGTTGGGGGGGGGGGGGGGACAGGTAGCTGACTATTCAGCAGCCTAATGGTCTGGGGGTAGAAGCTATTGGCCAGTCTGTTAGTTTTTGTTATGCTGGTGAATGAGGACCCAAAAGCGACGTAATAGTAACAGAGTCTTTATTCCAGTATTAAACAAATAATGATTCTCCTGGATAATCAATAGTAAATCCAAAACAGGAAACTGAAATCCTCTCGTCAATAGAGAGGAACGACTGGAGACGCGACCACAGACTGCAGGTCGCTTCGGGAACGCACTGGCCGTAGCTGACATAGACACCTGCTCACACGCAGCATCTGAAGAAGGCAAAGAACACGACAGGGCGAAACAAGGACACAGGAACAGCAAACATCAAACAAGAATCCGACAAAGACAGGAGCGGAAAACAGAGGAAGAAATAGGGACTCTAATCAGAGGGCAAAATAGGGGACAGGTGTGAAAGAGTAAATGAGGTCGTTAGGAGAATGAGAAACAGCTGGGAGCAGGAACGGAACGATAGAGAGAGAGAAAGAGAAAGAACCTAATAAGACCAGCAGAGGGAAGCACAGGGACAAGACATGATCAAAGACAAAACATGACAGTACCCCCCCACTCACCGAGCGCCTCCTGGCGCACTCGAGGAGGAACCCTGGCGGCAACGAAGGAAATCATCAATCAACGAACGGTCCAGCACGTCCCGAGATGGAACCCAACTCCTCTCCTCAGGACCGTAACCCTCCCAATCCACTAAGTACTGGTGACCACGTCCCCGAGAACGCATGTCCATGATCTTTCGTACCTTGTAAATAGGAGCGCCCTCGACAAGGACGGGGGGGGGGGGGGGAAGACGAACGGGGGCGCGAAGAAAAGGCTTGACACAAGAGACATGGAAGACAGGGTGGACGCGACGAAGATGTCGCGGAAGAAGCAGTCGCACAGCGACAGGATTGACGACCTGAGAGACACGGAACGGACCAATGAACCGCGGAGTCAACTTGCGAGAAGCTGTCGTAAGGGGAAGGTTACGAGTGGAAAGCCACACTCTCTGACCGCGACAATACCTAGGACTCCTAATCCTACGTTTATTGGCGGCTCTCACAGTCTGCGCCCTGTAACGGCAAAGTGCAGACCTGACCCTCCTCCAGGTGCGCTCACAACGTTGGACAAAAGCCTGAGCGGAGGGAACGCTGGACTCGGCGAGCTGGGACGAAAACAGAGGAGGCTGGTAGCCAAGACTACTCTGAAACGGGGACAGCCCGGTAGCAGACGAAGGAAGCGAGTTGTGAGCGTACTCAGCCCAGGGGAGCTGTTCTGCCCAAGACGCAGGGTTTCGAAACGAAAGGCTGCGTAATATGCGACCAATCGACTGATTGGCCCTTTCTGCTTGACCGTTAGACTGGGGATGAAACCCGGAAGAGAGACTGACGGAAGCACCAATCAAACGACAGAACTCCCTCCAAAACTGTGACGTGAATTGCGGACCTCTGTCTGAAACGGCGTCTAACGGGAGGCCATGAATTCTGAACACATTCTCAATGATGATTTGTGCCGTCTCCTTAGCGGAAGGAAGCTTAGCGAGGGGAATGAAATGTGCCGCCTTAGAGAACCTATCGATAACCGTAAGAATCACAGTCTTCCCCGCAGACGAAGGCAGACCGGTAATAAAGTCTAAGGCGATGTGAGACCATGGTCGAGAAGGAATGGGAAGCGGTCTGAGACGACCGGCAGGAGGAGAGTTACCTGACTTAGTCTGCGCGCAGTCCGAACAAGCAGCCACGAAACGACGCGTGTCCCGCTCCTGAGTAGGCCACCAAAACCGCTGGCGAATAGAAGCAAGCGTACCCCGAACGCCGGGGTGGCCAGCTAACTTGGCAGAGTGAGCCCACTGAAGAACAGCCAGACGAGTAGAGACAGGAACGAACAGAAGGTTACTAGGACAAGCGCGCGGCGACGCAGTGTGAGTGAGTGCTTGCTTTACCTGTCTCTCAATTCCCCAGACAGTCAACCCGACAACACGCCCTTCAGGGAGAATCCCCTCGGGGTCGGTAGAAGCCACAGAAGAACTAAAGAGACGGGATAAGGCATCAGGCTTGGTGTTCTTATTTCCCGGACGATAGGAAATCACGAACTCGAAACGAGCGAAAAACAACGCCCAACGAGCTTGACGTGCATTAAGTCGTTTGGCCGAACGGATGTACTCAAGGTTCTTATGGTCAGTCCAAACGACAAAAGGGACGGTCGCCCCCTCCAACCACTGTCGCCATTCGCCTATGGCTAAGCGGATGGCGAGCAGTTCGCGGTTACCCACATCATAGTTGCGTTCCGATGGCGACAGGCGATGAGAAAAGTAAGCGCAAGGATGGACCTTATCGTCAGACTGGAAGCGCTGAGACAGAATGGCTCCCACGCCCACCTCTGAAGCGTCAACCTCGACAATGAATTGTTTAGTGACGTCAGGAGTAACAAGGATAGGGGCGGATGTAAAACGCTTCTTGAGGAGATCAAAAGCTCCCTGGGCGGAACCGGACCACTTAAAGCAAGTCTTGACAGAAGTCAGAGCTGTGAGAGGGGCAGCCACTTGACCGAAATTACGAATGAAACGCCGATAGAAATTAGCGAAACCGAGAAAACGCTGCAACTCGACACGTGACTTAGGGACGGGCCAATCGCTGACAGCCTGGACCTTAGCGGGATCCATCTGAATGCCTTCAGCGGAAATAACAGAACCGAGAAAAGTGACAGAGGAGACATGAAAGGCGCACTTCTCAGCCTTCACGTAGAGACAATTCTCTAAAAGGCGCTGGAGTACACGTCGAACGTGCTGAACATGAATCTCGAGTGACGGTGAAAAAATCAGGATATCGTCAAGGTAAACGAAAACAAAAATGTTCAGCATGTCTCTCAGTACATCATTAACTAATGCCTGAAAGACAGCTGGAGCATTAGCGAGACCGAACGGCAGAACCCGGTATTCAAAATGCCCTAACGGAGTGTTAAACGCCGTTTTCCACTCGTCCCCCTCTCTGATGCGTACGAGATGGTAAGCGTTACGAAGGTCCAACTTAGTAAAGCACCTGGCTCCCTGCAAAATCTCGAAGGCTGACGACATAAGGGGAAGCGGATAACGATTCTTAACCGTTATGTCATTCAGCCCTCGATAATCCACGCAGGGGCGCAGAGTACCGTCCTTCTTCTTAACAAAGAAAAATCCCGCTCCGGCGGGAGAGGAAGAAGGCACCACGGTACCGGCGTCGAGAGAAACAGACAGATAATCCTCGAGAGCCTTACGTTCGGGAGCCGACAGAGAGTATAGTCTACCCCGAGGGGGAATGGTCCCCGGAAGGAGATCAATACAACAATCATACGACCGGTGAGGAGGAAGGGAGCTGGCTCTGGACCGACTGAAGACCGTGCGCAGATCATGATATTCCTCCGGCACTCCTGTCAAATCACCAGGTTCCTCCTGAGTAGAGGGGACAGAAGACACAGGAGGGATAGCAGACATTAAACACTTCACATGACAAGGAACGTTCCAAGATAGGATAGAATTACTAGACCAATTAATAGAAGGATTATGACATACTAGCCAGGGATGACCCAAAACAACAGGAGTAAAAGGTGAATGAAAAATCAAAAAGGAAATGGTCTCACTGTGGTTACCAGATACTGTGAGGGTTAAAGGTAGTGTCTCACATCTGATACTGGGGAGAGGACTACCATCTAAGGCGAACATGGGCGTGGGCTTCCCTAACTGTCTGAGAGGAATGTCATGTTTCCGAGCCCAAGCTTCGTCCATAAAACAACCCTCAGCCCCTGAGTCTATCAAGGCACTGCAGGAAGCAGCCGAACCGGTCCAGCGTAGATGGACCGACAAGGTAGTACAGGATCTTGATGGAGAGACCTGAGTAGTAGCGCTCACCAGTAGCCCTCCGCTTACTGATGAGCTCTGGCTTTTACTGGACATGACATGACAAAATGTCCAGCAGAACCGCAATAGAGGCAAAGGCGGTTGGTGATTCTCCGTTCCCTCTCCTTAGTCGAGATGCGAATACCTCCCAGCTGCATGGGCTCAGTCTCTGAGCCGGTGGAAGGAGATGGTTGAGATGCGGAGAGGGGAAACACCGTTAACGCGAGCTCTCCTCCACGAGCTCGGTGACGAAGATCTACCCGTCGTTCTATGCGGATGGCGAGTGCAATCAAAGAGTCCACGCTGGAAGGAACCTCCCGGGAGAGAATCTCATCCTTAACCTCAGCGTGGAGTCCCTCCAGAAAACGAGCGAGCAACGCCGGCTCGTTCCAGTCACTGGATGCAGCAAGAGTGCGAAACTCTATAGAGTAATCCGTTATGGATCGATCACCTTGACATAGGGAAGCCAGGGCCCAGGAAGCCTCCTTCCCAAAAACTGAACGATCAAAAACCCGGATCATCTCCTCTTTAAAGTTCTGATAATCGTTAGAACACTCAGCCCTTGCCTCCCAGATAGCTGTGCCCCACTCCCGAGCCCGACCAGTAAGGAGTGATATGACGTAAGCGATCCGAGCTCTCTCACTAGAGTACGTGTTGGGCTGGAGAGAGAACACAATATCACACTGGGTGAGAAAAGAGCGACACTCAGTGGGCTGCCCAGAGTAACATGGTGGGTTATTAACCCTAGGTTCCGGAGACTCGGAAGACCAGGAAGTAGCTGGTGGCACGAGACGAAGACTCTGAAACTGTCCAGAGAGATCGGAGACCTGAGCGGCCAGGGTCTCAACGGCATGACGAGCAGCAAACAATTCCTGCTCGTGTCTGCCGAGCATTGCTCCCTGGAACTCGACGGCAGTGTTGAGAGAATCCATAGTCGCTGGGTCCGTCTTGGTCGGATTCTTCTGTTATGCTGGTGAATGAGGACCCAAAAGCGACGTAATAGTAACAGAGTCTTTATTCCAGTATTAAACAAATAATGATTCTCCTGGATAATCAATAGTAAATCCAAAACAGGAAACTGAAATCCTCTCGTCAATAGAGAGGAACGACTGGAGACGCGACCACAGACTGCAGGTCGCTTCGGGAACGCACTGGCCGTAGCTGACATAGACACCTGCTCACACGCAGCATCTGAAGAAGGCAAAGAACACGACAGGGCGAAACAAGGACACAGGAACAGCAAACATCAAACAAGAATCCGACAAAGACAGGAGCGGAAAACAGAGGAAGAAATAGGGACTCTAATCAGAGGGCAAAATAGGGGACAGGTGTGAAAGAGTAAATGAGGTCGTTAGGAGAATGAGAAACAGCTGGGAGCAGGAACGGAACGATAGAGAGAGAGAAAGAGAAAGAACCTAATAAGACCAGCAGAGGGAAGCACAGGGACAAGACATGATCAAAGACAAAACATGACAGTTTTAGCCATGATGCTCCTGTACTGCCCGTGTCTGAGTGATGGAAGCTATGAGAACAGGCCGTGGATACGGTGGCTCGGGTCAATGATGATCTTCTTGGCCTTCCTGCGACACCTGGTGTTGTAGATATCCTGGATGGCAGGCTGTGTGCACCCAGTGGTGCGTTCGACTGAGTGTACCACCCTCTGCAGTGCCTTGCGGTCAGCATATGTAATTTGATTAATCAGCATTATCATTTAGAGGTGCGGTACACTTCATAGGAGTCTTTTACCTATACAGCAGCCTCTCTGTTGCACCTGTGCAAACTACGCAATGTAAATCTCCCTGTTCTTCCTAGCTCCAAACGATAGCATCTCACTGTGGTAGCACTAACACCTGTCTGTGGTAATGCTGTTGTCACTATGGTGTCTGTTGTGCTGTTATCATCACTGTTGTGTTAATGGAAGGGAAAGTGGGGTATGATATCTAGTCAGCTGCACAACTGAATGCATTCATCCAAAATGTGTCTTCCCCTTTAACCCAACCCCTCTGAATCAGAAGGGGGGGGGGGGGGCAGCCTTAATTGACGTCCACTTCATTGGTGCTCAGGAAGCAGTTGCTGTCTCTGTTATGTCTCAGTGATGTCCTACTTTCTTCAAGAGGAGCTGTCTCCCATACAGGACAGTTATAAACAAGGTACTCTCCTGTCAACCAAGCTGATCACTCACAATACACCTTATCCCTCTGTACCGTGCCAACCTAGCTTCTTTGTGACAAACTTGCTCCAAACAATGGTGACCGTGCCTGGCATGCCAGGCCAAACCCTGCAGCATTTCGGGGTGGAGGACACTTCTCTTCCTCTCCCTCACCACTTCCTCTCTCTCACCGTTCTCTCTCTTCATTTCTCAGCTTACTCCATCTCTCACTCTCCCTCTGCTTCTCAGCCTCTACTTCTTCCTTTCTTCCTGACATCCTCTGATCATATCTGCTTTGTTGCCCCCTTTGTCTTTATGACTCAGACTGTCTCCGGGGGGAACTGACATATATATCAGATCCTCACCTCACAGACACAAGATCACCAAGTGCTTGACATGCATATATGGAGAGAGAGATTTATATAAAGAGGGTGGGAAGGAGTGATGAAGGGAAGGGGTGAGAGAAGGAGGGATAGAGAGGGTGATCCAGGCCAGGGGACCCAAATGAAAGCTAATTATATGGCAAGGAATGCTCCCCTCCTGGCTGTCTCTCTCTCTCTTGCTCTTGCTCACTTACACTCAAAGACTTTGGCTACACGTCAACAAACAGGCCCACAGCTATTTGTTAATATGCAATTTGTTAGACGGCTGGCCTTCTCCTTTCACATTCTATTCAGGTCTACCTGGGTGAGACTGGAGTATTGTATTTAAGTTGGAGACATGTAGTAATACTTTGAGGGTAATGCTTTCAGATCTAGCATTAATGGGATTTCTTGATGTTATTCACAGAGAGGAGAGTAGAGTGATTAAACGATTCTCCAGGGGTATGGAACTGTGTATCGGAGGAATAGTGAGGTGAAATATGAATCAAGAGGGGAGAATGAAGCGAGAGGAAATTTGTTGCAAAATTATTGCACTGCATTATGCTGTGACTCCAATCACACACGCACATCACACACATCGCACACCCATACAGTACACATACGCTACCACTTTTCAACCACACAAACTCACTTCTTCTCTCTGACACACACACATTCCTCCCAAAGAAAAATAAATAAGCCAAACAAAAGGGTAAAAAGGGGTACCAGGGATACAGTGAGGGGTAAAGACAGAGATACAGTGAGGGGTACCAGGGATACAGTGAGGGGTAAAGACAGGGATACAGTCAGGGGTAAAGACAGGGATACAGTGAGGGGTACCAGGGATACAGTGAGGGGTAAAGACAGGGATACAGTGAGGGGTAAAGACAGGGATACAGTGAGGGGTAAAGACAGGGATACAGTGAGGGGTAAAGACAGGGATACAGTGAGGGGTAAAGACAGGGATACAGTGAGGGGTACCAGGGATACAGTGAGGGGTAAAGACAGGGATACAGTGAGGGGTAAAGACAGGGATACAGTGAGGGGTAAAGACAGGGATACAGTGAGGGGTAAAGACAGGGATACAGTGAGGGGTAAAGACAGGGATACAGTGAGGGGTAAAGACAGGGATACAGTGAGGGGTACCAGGGATACAGTGAGGGGTAAAGACAGGGATACAGTGACGGGTACCAGGGATACAGTGAGGGGTAAAGACAGGGATACAGTGAGGGGTACCAGGGATACAGTGAGGGGTAAAGACAGGGATACAGAGAGGGGTAAAGACAGGGATACAGTGACGGGTACCAGGCACGGAGTAGCTGTTGTGGAGTGGCTGACGTGAATGCCAACAACGGTGCTACTCTCCTACTGCCAAGATGCAGGACTGGGGGAATTCAAACACAACCACGGCCACACACATGCACACACATAGTCCGATGTTTCTACTCTACCAAGGTGGGCAAACCATTTCCTGTAGACCTACTCTACTTCATTGGCTATAGAAGCCATCAGGAAGAGAGCTAAATTTTTAAAAACATTACATACATTATGAAAGAATGAGATTCAAATGATTTTAGATTGTTTAATTGAAATTCCAAAGCCCAAAATAGTGGACATTCAATTGCCAAAACATTTAAAATATTCCATTGTCTCTGTCAGGTCCACATTGGGTAGACAGCAATATAAAAATAGGAAATTACTATGAAATAATACAATATTTCTGTTGTGTATATTACATTGTTTTTAATTGATGACTGTAATACTTTTCATTCCTTAAAAATCCTAATCTCATCTCTGCTCAGGCAGTAGCAGCCAAACAGCCAGACAACATTCTCTGTGCTCCCCATACTGTACTGTCATCCTATTTAGCTAGACTAGCCTGCCCACCGTATGCTGCAGGGCTGTCTGACTAAATCATTTGACTAGTTCTTCAAAGTAGATAAGGCATACTTTCATGAACTGTCTCTATCCAGCTCTCTCTTCATTGTGTTGTGTACTTTCCTCTCTCATGCGGTCTGTGTATCTATCCTAACGTAGCAAGCATAAAAGTGTATCCATCTGTCCAAGCCGGAAAGAACAGGCGCAGTGGATTATGGTCATTGTAGTTAATTAGTAATTGAACCGACATCGGTTATTAGTTGTTTAATAACGGGAAAAAATATGAAATGTTGGTTAATCGCTCAGCACTGCTACCCGTGCAACTAGGATTGCTCATCAGTCCATCGAAGCTCTCTTCCTGATGACTTCTATAGCCAATCACACACACACACACACACACACACACACACACACACACACACACACACACACACACACACACACACACACACACACACACACACACAGTCTGGACAATGGGATGGATTGATTAGGCCACTGGACCACTGACCATGCTGCCATTATTGGCTATGGTGGAAGAGAAGTCCAGATTCTGATCTGTACCAGAGAATGAGGAATTGGCGTGTTCGACTCAATAGTTTGCCATCTTTTTGTATTTTTTGTATTTTACCAGGTAAGTTGACTGAGAACACATTCTCATGTACAGCAACAATCTTGGGAATAGTTACAAGGGAGATGAATGAGCCAACTGGAAGCTGGGGATGATTAGGTGGCCATGATGGTATGAGGGCCAGATTGGGAATTTAGTCAGGACACTGGGGTTAACACCCCTACTCTTATGAGTGCTATGGGTTCTTTAGTGAGCACAGATGGTCAGAACACCTGTTTAACGACGGCACCCTACACAGGGCAATGTCTCCAATCACTGCCCTGGGGCATCGGGATATTTATTTTAGACCAGAGGGAAGGGTGCCTCCTACTGGCCCTCCAACACCACTTCCAGCAGCATCTGGTACCCCATCCAGGGACTACCCCTGCTTAGCTTCAGAGGCAAGCCAGCAATGGGATGCATGGTTCAAAAGGCATATAGACTGGAGAAGGAAAAGTGTATATATACCAGAAAAGACAATGCATAACAATTGCAGTACACTCTGGAGAAACTTTAGAGTGACTCACAATAAGTGCATTTGAAGACAGACTCTGGAACCACCACATAATATGAGTCGAGCATCATAACTCATTAAGAACACAGACCACATACAGTGAGGGAAAAAAGTATTTGATCCCCTGCTGATTTTGTACGTTTGCCCACTGACAAAGAAATTATCAGTCTATAATTTTAATGGTAGGTTTATTTGAACAGTGAGAGACAGAATAACAACAAAAATATCCAGAAAAATGCATGTCAAAAATGTTATAAATTGATTTGCATTTTAATGAGGGAAATAAGTATTTGACCCCTTCTCAATCAAAAAGATTTCTGGCTCCCAGGTGTCTTTCATACAGGTAAGGAACGGAGATTAGGAGCACACTCTTAAAGGGAGTGCTCCTAATCTCAGTTTCTTACCTGTATAAAAGATACCTGTCCACAGAAGCAATCAATCAATCAGATTCCAAACTCTCCACCATGGCCAAGACCAAAGAGCTCTCCAAGGATGTCAGGGACAAGATTGTAGACCTACACGTGGCTGGAATGGGCTACAAGACCATCGCCAAGCAGCTTGGTGAGAAGGTGACAACAGTTTCTGTGATTATTCGCAAATGGAAGAAACACAAAAGAACTGTCAATCTCCCTCAGCCTGGGGCTCCATGCAAGATCTCACCTCGTGGAGTTGCAATGATAATGAGAACGGTGAGGAATCAGCCCAGAACTACACAGGAGGATCTTGTCAATGATCTCAAGGCAGCTGGGACCATAGTCATCAAGAAAACAATTGGTAACAGACTATGCCGTGAAGGACTGAAATCCTGCAGCGCCCGCAAGGTCCCCCTGCTCAAGAAAGCACATATACATGCCCGTCTGAAGTTTGCCAATGAACATCTGAATGATTCAGAGGACAACTGGGTGAACGTGTTGTGGTCAGATGAGACCAAAATGGAGTTCTTTGGCATCAACCCAACTTGCCGTGTTTGGAGGAGGAGGAATGCTGCCTATGACCCCAAGAAACCATCCCCACCGTCAAACATGGAGGTGGAAACATTATGCTTTGGGGGTGTTTTCCTGCTAAAGGGACAGGACAACTTCACCGCATCAAAGGGACGATGGACGGGGCCATGTACCGTCAAATCTTGGGTGAAAACCTCCTTCCCTCAGCCAGGGTATTGAAAATGGGTCGTGGATGGGTATTCCAGCATGACAATGACCCAAAACACACGGCCAAGGCAACAAAGGAGTGGCTCAAGAAGAAGCACATTAAGGTCCTGGAGTGGCCTAGCCAGTATCCAGACCTTAATCCCATAGAAAATCTGTGGAGGGAGCTGAACGTTCGAGTTGCCAAACGGCAGCCTCAAAACCTTAATGACTTGAAGAAGATCTGCAAAGAGGAGTGGGACAAAATCCCTCCTGAGATGTGTGCAAACCTGGTGGCCAACTACAAGAAACGTCTGACCTCTGTGATTGCCAACAAGGGTTTTGCCACCAAGTACTAAGTCATGTTTTGCAGAGGGGTCAAATACTTATTTCCCTCATTAAAATGCAAATCAATTCATAACATTTTTGACATGCGTTTTTCTGGATTTTTTTGTTGATATTCTGTCTCTCACTGTTCAAATAAACCTACCATTAAAATTATAGACTGATCATTTCTTTGTCAGTGGGCAAACGTACAAAATCAGCAGGGGATCAAATACTTTTTTCCCTCACTGTATGTCCCTCTCACTTTGAGACATTTCTCATACATTTCTTTAGGCTCTAACAGAATATGCATCCCAAATGGCACCCTAGGCCCTATATAGTGCTCTACTTTTGACCACTACTAGTGCGCTACATATAGAATAGGGTGCCATTTGGGACGCAAACAGAAAAATAGGCTGCTATAGATGTTAAAGCAAGGTATATATTTTGCTGGTCTGGAATGTTATCAGCGTTTTGAAGCCACAGCTACAGTACATGGAGAGGTTTAGCAAACACCTACTGCACCACTTTACACAGTGACAAAATGATAACGTAGGCAGGTAGAGAGAGAGACAGAGAGAAAGAGAGAGAGAAGGAGAGAAGAGAAAGAGAGGGGGAGGGAGAGGGAGAAATAGGATAAAGAGAGACAGGGAGAGAGAGAGGAGAGAGAGGGGGGGAAGGGAGGGAGAAATAGGATAAAGAGAGACAGGGAGAGAGAGAGCGGGATAGAGGAGAGAGGGGGGGAAGGGAGGGAGAAATAGGATAAAGAGAGACAGGGAGAGAGAGAGCGGGATAGAGGAGAGAGGGGGGGAAGGGAGGGAGAAATAGGATAAAGAGAGACGGGGAGAGAGAGAGCGGGATAGAGGAGAGAGGGGGGGGGGGGGGAGAAATAGGATAAAGAGAGACGGGGAGAGAGAGAGCGGGATAGAGGAGAGAGGGGGGGAAGGGAGGGAGAAATAGGATAAAGACAGACAGTGAGAGAGTTAGAAGAGAGAGAATAGGAGAAAGGGAGAGAGGGATAGAAAGAAAGAGAGAGAGAAAGAGGAGAGGGAGAAAGGGAGAGAGGGACAGAGAGAGACAGAGAGTTGATATTCCTCTATTGTGTGTGACCAACTGACTTGATATTTACCTATACATTTGCACTCTCTCTCCAAATTGCTATAGTATGGTCTAGAATGTATATTGCATGGCCAGACTGCATAACCCCTCCCTCTCCCAAGGTAAGTGGCGTTTCAGAGCAGTTAAGTGCCTCTCGTTTTCAGGGCAGGCAGAATCAAGCCTCCACACAGTCCTATTTGCCCTGTCTATCTCTCTAAGCTCAGAGGGAGTGATCTGCAGACACTATGGCGGAATGAAACGGAGAGATCACACACATGGACGCACGCACAGTCGCACACGCACACTAGCGATCAGATCCCGTTGCTGCCGCTCGCCATGAAATATTCAGGTGTTCTCTACCCACAACAGAATGACAGCACAGTGCATCCTTATAACATACAACTGCAATAGCTGCAGCGTCTATACAAGCGGAGCTTGAAGACATGGTTGGCTGCAAAAACCAGGATCTGGCCCAAAATCAAAGCTATGGTAAAATCACTACCATGCCACTGTGACTGTACAGCGCAAGGTGTTACAGGTGATATATAGTCTAGGCTAGAAAGCAGCGCTCCTCTCTAGCTCTAACAGGATAAGTTACCCAGTCCCATTCTGTCTGTGTGACTGATATCAGTACACAGCTGTGTTGTGGTGAAACCAGGCCACTGGGTTAGTGGCGCCCTCGAGGCACTATTAAAAGAGTTATGTGGAGGTATTGATAACCACGACACATTATTCTGCCTTTGCTGGAAAGGTTAGGATCTCTTTATTACAGTATGTCATGTAGAATGGGAACAAACACAAGCAACAAAAAATAAACACAAAAAACGGTATACTGTCTGACCCTGTACTCTAGTCCACAGTATGTTCCAATGGGGTGTAAGATATTAGCCATAATAGTGCAAGGCCAAGGGGACAAACATTCCCTTGACTTGCTATGATCTAGTCGTAGGACACTATAGTGGTTGGTATGAAGGCTCACCGCCCATCCCACCCTGCAAGAGCTGACACACACAAACACACACACACATCCCTCTTCTCCATACATCCCTCACCACCTCACATTGGAACTGGGCAGTCAAAGTCACACCAAGACAGAAGTTATTTTTGGGATCTGTCTTTACATGGCCGTTGGGTCCGGTGGTGCTGACCTTACTGCCAGTGAGTGACGGTGGATCAAAGCCTGATCATCTATCATGCTGTTAATAGGCCACAGGTACCAGGGGGGAAGGGGAATCAATGGGAAGAATAAAGAGATAGAAGGGTGGACGTGTGTATAGGGAGGGAGACGGGTTGAGGGGGTTTTGTGTGTGTGTGTGTGTGTGAGAGAGAGATCGCTCGGAGTAAGTATGAGTAGGGGTCCCATGTGGTTCCGTTGGTAGAGCATGGCACTTGCAACGCCAGGGTTGTGGGTTTGATTCCAACTGGGGACCAGTACGAACAAACAAGAAAAAGTATGCACTCACTACTGTAAGTCGCTCTGGATAAGAGCGTCTGCTAAATGACTAAAATGTATGAGAAAGAGAAATCTAAATGAAAAGATAGAATGCTTGTCAAACTACTAGACATGTATGAGGACAGGTTGCACATCACTGCTGAAGGGGAAGTGTTGGAAAGGATGTTGAAGACTAGATAGATCACTTCCCCTATTACTGGGGGTTGCCGTGGAAAGCAGTCACTCTCTGTGTCCAAAATGGCACCCTCTGCCCTATGTAATACACTACTTTAGTGCACTTTAATAGGGGATAGGGTGCCATTTCAGACAGAAGTCAGTAGCCCTGAGTAAGATCAGTGTGAACTGAACTAAGACCAGTAGAACCAAACACATGATACGCATCACACCATGGCTGTCAATAGGCTCTGTGTCCAAAATGGCACCCTCTGCCCTATGTAATACACTACTTTAGTGCACTTTTAGGGGATAGGGTGCCATTTCAGACAGAAGTCAGTAGCCCTGAGTAAGATCAGTGTGAACTGAACGAAGACCAGTAGAACCAAACACATGATACGCATCACACCATGGCTGTCAATAGGCTCTATGCATTATACCGCCTCCAACGTTCTAATTTACTTCCTACCGGGTTGATGACTTCCGGAGCGATTTCTGCTATCGTTTTTATCATTAGCTTACTAGCTATCTAACTGTCGTCGATGCATTTCTGACTGAAATAGTTTGCAATGACTACGTTTACAGCCCCGCGAAGGAGGTGCTAATGAACATTGTTCAGTGCGTCTGTGTTCAGTTTCTTCCAAATTGAATGGTATTGTGAGCTTCCATAGTTTCCCGGTCGATGTAGAGCTCAGAAAAAGGTGGTTGGTGGCAGTACGTCGTGACAACTTTACTGTCACCAAACACACAAAGATGTGTAGTACACATTTCGTCGAGTGACTTTGTTGAGGGAGAAATTGGGGGGCAACAGTATCTAAAAAGAGGTGTTGTTCCTACAGTCTTGGCGTGGAACTGGCACATTCAAAAGAGACCTGGTGTTTGGGAAAGAAGACTGAAACCTCCTTCTCCGACTGAGGAGGATGAAGAACAAGGTGCGCTGCCTATGGACTGTGCCGTCTCTGATCCGGTCCAGACACATGATTACTGTGCAGTCCCTGAACCCGCAGCCCTGGACATGGCCTTAATGGAAAACCATGAGCACGTAAGAGAAATTGAGGAGCTTCGAGCCAAGCTGGATAAACTGATCGTCCAACACGGCTTTGGTCTACAGCGATTTGCTGGTTCTGACGAGGATATACGTTTTTACACAAGGTACAGTAATGATTTATTATTATCCAGCATGACTATTGTTAATTATTTACTATTAATTATTATTATTATCCCAAAGTCCATCTTACCTTTAAGAACATGTTCATTGTTATTTAAAACTAGGCTAGCATATCTTATCATAAGTAGGCACATTGAATGTATATTGTCTTTACATTAGTTTTCAGTTAACCCCCAAAAATGCTCCCAGGTCATTGCTGCAAATAAGATTTGGATCTTAGTCAACTTCCCAGGTTAAATAACAGAACATTTAAAACAAATTCACTGCTGTGATGATAGCTGCTGTGAATTACAGGCTACAATCGCAGCTAGGTCATGTCTAGTGCTACTTGATGCTTAGAGAAGATGGACAATAATAGTAATGAGCTTTTTTGGTATTCAAATACTCTGGGTCCGTCTTTAGATTTGCAAGCTACACCCACCTGATGGCCTTCTGGCACTTGATTGAGCGGGCAGCAGAGACCAGGTTTATAAGAGTCACAAATACCAATTCATCTGAAACAAGTGTTACTCTAAGAAAACTGGTAAGGGACAACTTCATTAAATACTTAAGAGAATATTATTTGATCTTACTGTAATTGTTAAACATTATTTACTTTTTGTTATGGACCGAATATAAGGACTATCACTTGGGCCAACTCTACTGTCTGCTTGGAGCAGCACGGATATGGATCCCCAAGAAACCATCAAAGCCCACCTGCCACCTGAGTTCAAAGACTATCCAGACACCCAGGTAGTGATCGACTGCACTGAACTCCGCTGCCAGAGACCATCTTTACTACTACTGCAGAGTGATATGTTTTCTTCCTACAAGTCACACTGTACCTTTAAAGGCATGTTGGGAACGTCACCACATATGTGAGTGACATGGAGATCTTCAAGCAGTCTGGAATTATTTCCTTACTCACTCCTGACATGGCCATTATGGTGGATAAGGGCTTTCTCGTAGATTACATTGTTCTGTGCAAGGGCTACCGACCAGCCTTTCTGTCAAGACGCACACAGATGCCAGCGCATGAAGTTAGGGAGACCAAATCCATTGCCAGGCTGAGAGTGCATGTTGAAAGAATGATCCGCAGAGTAAAGGAGCACAAGCTGTTTGACACAGTCATCCCCCTGACCATCTCAGGCAGCATCAACCAATTATTTGCAGTGGTGTGCCTGTTGGTCAACTATCAAAACGGACCTTTGGTCAGAGCATGGGCCAAGCCAGTGTAAATGTACATGCGTTTATTTGCTAGCAGCAAAATAATAATTTGTTTATCTACAACATGTATCAATCATTTGTGTTGTAGTGAACATCAGTTTGTGTGGAGCTTGTATTGGCTTTAATTAGGCAATGAGTTTAGGGGTGGGGGAAAGAAATCAAGTAAACACAGATTAGTCAGAATGCAAGATTGAATACAATGTTAGAGATGTGTAATTGATTAACTGAACTGTTGAACATTTGCTGAAATACATTTTTTTAAACAAATCTATTCTACTGTAGTCTTCTTCACAAGAACATCAATACTTATTTTTCATGAAACCACTCAACTTGGCACCCATGCAGGGGATCCATTCAGGTGCGAGATAGACACTTCTGCAAGTAGTGGTAAAAATAAAAGTGGTCAACCTTCTCTCTTATAGTTTTTGAAACCTGTAGATCATTACATATCATTTCAACTAGGATGACCTGCTGTGCACAGATGACAAAGTCACACCAGCTACAACCTGTGAGAAGGATTTGACCTTGCACCTGCCAGTAGTTAGCATGACATCTCTTCAACTTCAGCTCTCCATTCTGTATCTTCAGGTAAGGGCAGTCAACATAACTTGGTATATTTGGGCACTTGACCTGTAAGAGTCCAAAGTGTGGTCTCACACTGGGATCAAATATGATGCCATCTGGAGAGGATCCTAACCACGGAGCATCAGGGTGCACTACGAAGCCACACGGAAAAAAGTTAACATTCTTCAGTGTGCAGTACTGCTGTACAGCCACTGGCTCTATGACTAGCCCCCTCTTCATCTCCATGGTCTGCATACCAGATCCCTTGAACATCCTCTCAGCTAGACGGTCAGCTGAGATCTCTCCCCGGACATGGCAAACCTCTCGGAAACGAGAGGATGTTATTCTCATTTTCCTTAGCTGATGCCATTCCGAGCTGCTGCTCTGCTCCCTTGTAGCAACCTCGACTTTGTGTGACATCTCGTAGATTGTCTGTAATGACTTGACGTGGAACTGGTCCTGATGGCTAAGGATGTAAGCACACTGGGAAGACTGAAGCCTGTAGCCATCTAATGGAAGGATTGGTGGAGAAGGTGCATCGGAATCTTCACAATTTCACTGGTCTTTGGCTGAGGAAGTTGATAGGACAGCACACTGCCAGCTTGCACTGGCCCAAAGGAGGACTCAACCAGGAGCACGTCAGCTGACATTTCCATTGTTGTCACAAGAGGGGCAGTAAATGGAGAAAAGTTGGCATACGTTTCTGGGACGCGGAGAAGGTTCATGTCAGGCATGTATCCATTGAGTGCTTTGTAGAGAGAACTTCTGCAAAACATTTAAAAACCTTAACATCAGGTTGGAGAGATTACTATGACAAAGACTCATGTAACTTTTCCAGAAACAGCACAAGCCCGAAAGTTCATATAAAATGGATTAAAATATACAGATGATATATTTCCCCCCAGTCTTTGTCATTACATCGTAAAGACGCCACTGTTCAGGCTTATCATCTGGATACCAAAAAAATCTCAAGAAAATGTTGTTTTCTTAAATGTTTCCATTCTAGGAACCTCCAACTTACCTTATTCCATCAGCACACGAGTTAATAGGTTTACGGAACTCTATTCCATCAACCGGACCTGGCTTCACACCCTAATTAACAAGGATTTACTGTTACATAGGCTGAATACTTTTCAGGTGCATTTTTTTCTGGATATTGATAGACTCACAAGTATTATTGGCTTGTGCCAACGCTGTTCTGTGTCTGTGCAGCTGTGAACTGGTGGTGCAGCAGGAATGTTTAGTTGAGAGTAGTGCGCTGTCTGGTAAAGAAGGGCCACCAGATGATTGCACATAGAACTTCCTGCAACACAGGAGCAGTGGCTTTGTACCACTATCACTGGTACGGAGTGCTTTAACACCATCTGTGAAGATAAGTGTGATGAAAGACTGAAGTGAGAAACAAGAATGATGTGGTCCATAAATAACAATAAACATAGTAGTGTCTAGTCTTCTTAATTAACTAGGGGCTCATTTAACTAACGTTATATCTGTCACTGACTTGGTACTTACCTTCATAGTTGTCTATGTAGTTTCCTATGTACATCTTGAACCCATTTTCATTCTTGCTAGCTGGAGTCTCGGAGGCTGATTTAACAATTCGATGTACATCATTAATATTAATTTGAGGCAAGTCCTTAAGACAAGTAGTAAAAAAGTGTGACATAGTGGTAGTAACGTTATATCGTCGATAACAACGACTGACTTTCGTTCTATAGTATGCGCCACCGGAAATTGCCACGCCGGTAGGAATAGTGTTTAGAACGTTCGATCATGGAATGTGCATAAGGGCTATTACCCTGACAGACAGACAGCTAGGAAGCAACCACAAAGTATATGAGCACATACACACACATATATACACACGCGCAAACGCACAGCTAACCCATATAACCACCACACACACATGTGCACACAGGACCACGCACGCACACACACACACAAGCAAGTACATACACACAGGCGCACACACACACACACACACACTGCGTTGTGTTTTCTCTACATCCTCTTAGTAAATACAACCCAGTAGCTGGAAGTATCGACTGAGTCTCCGGTGACCCGCTCAGAGAGACACCTGTATGTTGACACAAATATTTGAGGAAATCACTGAACTACAAGCAGAAAGCACGCAGACCAAAGGAGCAATATGTCTGTTATAACACCGTCTGACCTTCCTCAATTTCAAGCATGTTATGTTAAGACCACTGCATATTGTGACTACAGTTCTGGCTGTGGTACCGTGTTGAGGAGAAAACTATGTGCTGAAATAGTCTGCCAGATATAATGGGTCCCTCTCCTTGTTCGGCGGTCGACGTCACCGGCCTTCTAGCCACCGCCGATCCACTTTTCATTTTCCATTTGTTATGTCTTAGTCTTACACACCTGGTTTCACTCACCCTCTTTTCCCCATTAACCCTCTTTTCCCCATGTTTGTTTGTGAGTGATTGTTATTTGTAAATCGGTCCGTTATTGTGGGCTCGTATATTTGCCTTGTATTTTTGTATTTTGAGTAAAGTACGTTGATTACTCATTTCTGCTGTCCTGCGCCTGACTCTCTACACCAGCTACACACAGGACCCCATTACATAATGGAACTTAAGCTTCCTCTACAGAATAAACTTCCTCTATTGCACCAGGGAATGATGATACCAAATGGATTATGTATTCCATACATCATTGTGCTGGTAAAGGCTATGTTTTCCAACCTATAACATCACTTCTGTTATTCCGTTGTGACTAAATTGGGTCTCAAAGGAGGAACACAGTGTGGGTGTGAGAAGGAGAAACACTGTGTGAGGTTTAGAGTGAGTCTGTGAGACAGGACGTGTGTTTGTTGGTCTGATCATTGTACAGTGGGAGAATGTGAAGTTTGCCGGGAAAGGTTTAGAGTGAGTGAGTGAGTGAGTGAGTGAGTGAGTGAGTGAGTGAGTGAGTGAGTGAGTGTGTGTGTGAGCGCAGGGAGGCAGCGGTCCAGAACTGAGCTCCTGTGACAGCTTCTCTATTCAGCCCCCACATCAAAGGAATATCAGCGACCTAATTAAATAAGCAGAGAGAGAGACAGTGAGAAAGGATGGGACAGACAGGGTTTGGATAGATGGAGAGATAGAAAGGGGTTGGAAGACAGAAAAGTGGGCAGTAAAAGAAAGGAGCAAGCAAATCAATGAGTAGATGACAAAGAGAACAGCATGCAAGTGTAGCTAAAGAAGCTACAGTGTGAAAGAGAATGATAGATTAGAACAGAGGGAAGGAGGGAGGCTATTAGAAAAAGGGGTAGGGTTGGAGGGAGGGAGTTAAAACCTTGGCCTTGGGCTATATCAGATGTGCTGGCTCAGATTTGGGGAGAGGTGGAGAGAGGGGCAAGAATGCTGCCGCAAGCACTTCATCCCTTAGAATATATTTCCTATTATAGACTTATAACATAGCAGGGCATAGGCATACACAGACCTACACCGCTGTACTAAGCAGATAAATTGGCTTTACGATTGGCTCATTCACCCTCCTCCTCTCCCCTGTAACTATTCCCCAGGTCATTGCTGTAAATGAGAACGTGTTCTCAGTCAACTTACCAGGTAAAATAACGGATAAATAAATAAATAAAAATGAGAGAGAGAGAGAGAGAGAGAGAGAGAGAGAGAGAGAGTCAGGGGAGAGAGAAAGAGACAGCGGGAGAAAGACAGACAGAGAGGGAGAGAGAAAGAGAGAGAGAGAGAGAGAGAGAGAGAGAGAGAGAGAGAGAGAGAGAGAGAGAGAGAGAGAGAGAGAGAGAGAGAGAGAGAGAGAGAGAGAGAGAGAGAGAGAGAGAGAGAGAGAGAGAGAGTGGGAGAGAGAAGTCTGGATAACCATTCACTCAAGCTATAGGCATGACAAGTAAAGCCATTCTAGATGAGTGGACTCAGCATGCTGCTACAGTGAGGGTCAATGACAGAATGAATCCTATCAGTCACACTCTCTTTAGGATCAACTCTTCATAGCCAGGGTCTAGTCTCGACAATTGTGAGTGGTAGAGCTAAGCTAATGACATTTCTAGACTTAACACCCTTTAAGCTTAGGTGAACAGAATCAGCCAAACTAGTGGTTAATATTACGGTTCAGCAATGTGTGTGTGTGTGTGTGTTTTTGTGCCTGTATGTGTGTGTGCGTGCATGCCTGGCTGCGTATGCATGCACTTTGTCCTTTTGCTGACCCCCTTACATTCATTCCAGGACAGTCTGTGATGTGCCTTTAGCTGTGCTAGAGTTCAAGTGTACAGTACTAGGATCCATAGGGAACTGAGAGAGAACACAGTGAAAGTCTGCCAGGAAATAAACAGTAGAAAGTGATGGCAAAGCAAAGGGTTGGGGGGTAGAAACACCCACACACAAATCAACACACGTAGACACACAAGGAAACACACACACTGACATTCCATCCTTCCCTCAGCCGTGTGTGTGTGTGTGTGTGTGTGTGTGTGTGTGTGTGTGTGTGTGTGTGTGTGTGTGTGTGTGTGTGTGTGTGTGTGTGTGTGTGTGTGTGTCATAGAGAGAGAGAGAGAAGGTTGGCAGCAGTCCCAATAAGCGCCCACATTCTCTCCCTCTGGCCAAACAGCAGAAAGAATAGAGATATACAGTTCCTATAGAACATCACCAAACAAGAACAGCATGGAGGTGTGTGTGTGTCGGTGTGTGTGTGTGTGTGTGTGTGTGTGTGTGTGTGTGTGTGTGTGTGTGTGTGTGTGTGTGTGTGTGTGTGTGTGTGTGTGTGTGTGTGTGTTGTTTACTATATTTGCCATGGGTAGTAGTTGGGTGAGGGAGGTTGCATTGGTGAATAAATTAAAAGGAGAGTTTGGAACAATGACGATGCTTTGGCATGTGGCAGTGTGTGTGTATGTGCGGTGCACACCAGTTTGTGTATGTGTACAGTACATGTGTGTGGCCCAGTGCGTCTCAGAGAGAGTCCATGCTTCAGAGTATCTGTCCAGATGCTCGTGGCAGGGGGTGACCTCAGCTCTGCCAGTCAGACAGCCTGGCCCTGTGGCACACACACACACACACACACACACACACACACACACACACACACACACACACACACACACACACACACACACACACACACACACACACACACACACACACACACACACACTGAAACACACATATGCCAGTGAAGGGCACACAAATGTCCAAAACACACATGCACTAGCATGCCAAAGTCATATACTGACTAGAGGGCATTTCAACTTCCAAAACAGCTACTGAAGGAGGAGCTACACTGCATGGCCAAGAGTATGTGGACACCTGCTTGTCGAACATCACATTCCAAAATCATGGGAATTAATATGGAGTTGGTCCCCCCTTTACTGCTATAACAGCCTCCACTTTTCTGGGAAGGCGTTCCACTACATGTTGGAACATTGGTGCGGGGACTTGCTTCCATTCAGCCACATAAGCATTAGTGAGGTCGGGCACTGATGTTGGGCAATTAGGGCTGACAATTGGAGTTCAAATTCATCCCACAGGTTTTGGATGGGGTTGAGGTCAGGGCTCTGTGCAGGCCAGTCAAGTTCTTCCACAACGATCTCGATAAACCATTTCTGTATGGACCTCGCTTTGTGCATGGGGGCATTCTCATGGTGAAACAGGAAAGGGCCTTCCCCAAACGCCACAAAGTTGGAAGCACAGAATCGTCTAGAATGTCATTGTACGCTGTAGCTTTAAGATTTCCCTTCGCTGGAACTAAGGGGTCTAGCCCAAACCATAAAAAACAGCCCCAGACCATTATTCCTCCTTCACCAAACTTTACAGTTGGCACTATGCATTCGGGCAGGTAGCGTTCTCTGGGCATCCCCAAACCCAGATTTGTCTGTCGGACTGCCAGATGGTGAAGCATGATTCATCACTCCAGAGAACGCATTTCCACTACTCCAGAGTCCAATGGCGACGAGCTTTACACCACTACAGCCGACGCTTGGCATTGTGCATGGTGATCTTGGGCTTTTGTGCAGTTATTGTGCTGAGCTTGCTTCCAGAGGCAGTTATGAACTCGGTAGTGAGTGTTGCAACCGTGGACAGACGATTTTAATGCGCTTCAGCACTCGGCGGTCCCGTTATGTGAGCTTGTGTGGCCTACCACTTCGCGGCTGAGCCGTTGTTGCTCCTAGACGTTTCCACTTCACAATAACAGCACTTACAGTTGACCAGGGCAACTCTAGTAGAGCAGAAAATGTAGGAACTGACTTGTTGGAAACGTTGAAAGTCACTGAGCTCTTCAGTACGGGCCATTCTACTGCCAGTGTTTGTCTAAGGAGATTGCATGACTGTGTGCTCGCTTTTATACATCAATCAGCAACGGATGTGGCTGAAATAGCCGAATCCACTAATTTGAAGGGGTGTCCACATAGTGTATCTTCCTCTTCTCTGTCACATTTTCCCCTGAATCATTCCATTGCTTATTTTAAATCCAATGTATATTTCAACCGCTATAACTCAGTGTCTCCATTCTCAAGGCTGTAACATGATAACACTGTACTACTTACTATATGATGATAGTGCTGTAAGTGTTGCCTGAAGAACTCAACACATCTCATCAGTTATGCTGCATAAAAACAATACTTCAAAGTGCAGTTGTTCTCAAGTTCTGCATATATACTGAAACTGTACCCCAGGACGTATAAGAAAAACACATAGATCACACATTAGCTTAGGTGGGGAAGTAATTTAAAGCCAATGTTGAGCCCTGTATATCAGGCAACACAGCAGAATGTAAAACCTGTACCATCATCACACATAATGAGATCAAAGATGTAACCTGTATATATTTTTTAACTAGGCAAGTCAGTTAAGAACATATTCTTATTTACAATGAAGGCCTAGGAACAGTGGGTTAACTGCCTTGTTCAGGGGCAGAACGACAGATGTTTTTTGCCTTGTCAGCTCGGGGATTCAATCTAGGAACCTTTCGGTTACTGGCCCAACACTCTAACAACTAGGCTACCTGCCGTATATATTCTTTAATCTGTGTGTATGAGATAGAGGAGAGAGAGAGAGAGAAAGAGTCCGGGAGAGAAATGGAGAAAGAGTATTGCATGTGAAAAATGTAGAAAGAGATAGAAAGAGAAATTGAGAAAACATAATAAATATTGTGTAAGAATAATGCGTAAGAGAATTAGTGAGAGAAACAAAGAAAGAAAGAAAGAGGAGGTAGCTGTCGATGGTCATTTGCAGTCCTCCTTGTTTAATGATGCCTGCTCTGTCCTTGGCTGTCATTGAGGGGACTGCTGGGGCCAATGATGTATATAAACCCTGGATTGCTGATGATATGTATTGGCCATTGAGAGGCTTTGAAGCCACCGGTCGGCCATATTGGCACTCCCTAGTAGAAGCAGTCCTCCATATGAATGAATGGAATTCTACAGTATTTCACTTAAATGTATCTTATTTATTTATTTCATTTCCCCCCCCCTAATTTCATCCTTTCCAATTGGTAGTATTGATCTGTGTCCCATCACTGCAACTCCTGAGTCATGCGTCCTCTGAAACACAATCCCGCCAGCCACACTGCCCGCTTAACACAGAAGCCAGCTGCACCAATGTGTCAGAGGAAACACCGTACACCTGGCGACAGTGTCAGCGTGCATGGACCCGGCACGCCACAGGAGTCGCTAGAGCGAGATGGGACAAGGACATCCTGGCCGACCAAACCCTCCCCTAACCCGGACGATTCTGGGCCAATTGTGCATCGCCTCATGGGTCTCCTGGTCACACCCGGGTATAGAAACCAGGATGTGTAGTAAAGCAGCTAGCACTGCGATGCAGTGCTTTAGACCGCTGCGCCACTCGGGAGGCCAATACTTAAACGTTTTAAGGACAAAATTACATGTATTTAAGTATTTTTGTTGTTGTAGTGGGGTCAGTAACATTAGTCATCTCTAAAAAATGATACTTTAAAGAAAATGTCTTTATATATATTTTTATTTTAAAGGTTTGCATGAAGTTGTGTGTAATAGAATAAACGTGGCCTTTCTTTAGCTTCCAAAATATTGTTTACAATGGTGAGGGCGCTGTGGAGGCGCGTGCCAAAATGGAGGCACAGTGGCTTCAACACAGCGCCCCCTATCAGTCATCTAGTGTATTTATAAATAATTGGCTGAGCTGGGCTGTCTACAGTACCACCATCCAGACTGGTGACTGCTGCTCTCAGCTGGATGTCTATGGTCACAACATCATCATGCCAAAGCCAGTGGAGGATAAGCAATCTACATCCTCTTCATTCTCTTCAACTGAGAATTGTTATTCCATCCATCCATCCATCTGATTTTCAAGCTGGTCATCACTTCATCTCTCTCTCTCTCTCGCTCTCTCTCTGTCTGTCTCTCACCCCTCTAACAATATTCTCTCCATCCTCATTTTGATTTTCAACTTTCAAACTTTAAGCTGTCTAAAATGCCTCCACTAAAAGTACAACCAAGCATGATGTACTGTACTGAACATATGAGAGAGCAGCAGCATTCACTATTGATACATTGATATTTTCATACATGACTTAGCGAGAGTGGATCCAGAGCTGCAATTCAGCAATATGGTTTTATTTTGAGCGCTTAGCTTTGATACTGGTCAGTGCTGATCTAGGATCAGGTCCCTCCTGTTCATGTAACCTTACTCATTGTGATCTAAAAGGCCAAATGGATCCTAAATTATCACTCCAACACTTAATACATACAGCCTCTTGTATTCTGTACAGAAACAGAGTGACAGACTGATGGAAAAGTGATTTCTCATACCATCACTTAGTGTATATTAATGGGTTCCTGTGAGGGCCAGTGGCAAGACGCTGCTCCCATTAATATATTAGTTACAGAGAGCTGCTGCTTATCTCTCTCTCTCCCTCTGCCTCTCTCTCAATCTCCCTCACAGAATGCACAGAATACAAATAGCTAGACCCATTCAGTATGAATGATACATAGTACATACTGCAGGCTGTGGTACTAGTAGAGGATTTAAATGTTTAACAATGCTCCATACATCACACCAAGGGCATGTGGCCGGCGATTTATCAAAGGAGATTCATCTTGAAATCCCCATTCAGGAAATAAAGTAAAGGCGTTTATGGATCAATTAGTTAATATATAGGGTGCTGTTATCATATGACCAAGTACAATACAGTACAGTGATTGTATAATCAGATAAAGAAGTGATATACTGTATGGGACAGGAGTTATTCTTGACCACGTAATCTTTTCAAGGAAAACTCTTGGCCCTAGTTACAATACACAAAAAAATATGCTCTCTAGAGCCTAATAGGGTTTTTCAGCTGTTACCATAGGAGAAGCCTTTGAAGAACCCTTTTTGGATCCAGGTAGAACCCTTTTGGTCCCAGGTTTCGGTCCTTTTTGTTTCAGGTAGAACACTTTTGGGTTCCATGTAGAACCTTTTCCACAGAGGGTGGGCCAGAAAGGGAAAGGGTTCTACCTGGAACCAAAAAGGGTTATCCTACGGGGACAACCAAAGAACCCTCTTGGAATCCTTTTTTCTAAGCGTGTATATGGTATTGGACAATGTTGGTTGACTCCATTGTCTTCTATTAGGCAGTCCAATTCCATTGGATTGTGTTATCTTTATCCAAGCATTGAAAACCCACTACAGTTCTCCCTTTGGAATATACAGTATCTTATTCAGACGTTGAAATAACAACGTGACATCTATCATGACAGAGAGCACTGTGTAATTACCATGTCACAGGAATGGCAGTCTTGGCTGTCACAAACAGTGAATCTTCACTTTAAACGAAAGCTTGTCATAATGTTTTATCACATCACATTAGGATAGTGGAGGATGTCTGTCATCTAGGAACTTGTGGTTTTAAAGTGTAATGAGTTACAGCTCAAAAGATGCAAGCCACCATTTAAAGACCCATAGTGACAGTGGTGTGTGGTATTGTTGGGACAGTGTATTGCACCCTGCTTATAAGTTTAACTAAACCCCAGTGAGATCCCCTTACAGTATCCCTCCCAAATAGAGGATTAAGGTATGGTGTAGTAACATCTGTTTTGGATTAACACCCACACATAAACATGGTTAAAACTAGTGCTCAAGTGCTGTGAAGAAATGTATCGCTGAATTTAATCCATCTTTCACAGTCAAAGACAAATTTAAAGACAATATTAATGAGTGGGGGATAATATTTCAATATTATATGGCTGCCTTGAATGTAATACAATTCCTCTCTTAAAAGAAGGGAAGGCTTTAACGTAGCATGTAATAAAATAGCCATTAATTAAAGCACTGATAGGGAATGAAATGTCAACAGATACCAGCCCATTTTCTACAGCTAGCCTAACACTACACACCCCTCATTAGATAAATCACTACACTACAAGCCATGTCGCTTCAGCTTCCATTAGGCTGCAAGCCAGCCAGCCATCATGGATCAATACCTTTGACTAGCAATTACCTCTCCATCCATCAGAGAGCGCTTTCAGGGTGAGTCCCAAATGGCACCCTATTCCTACACAATGCACTAGGTTTCAGTCCCAAATGGCATCCTATTCGTACATAATGCACTAGGGTTCAGTCCCAAAAGTTATCCGATTCTCTATAAAGTGCACTACCTTTGGCCAGGGCCCATGGAGCTCTGGTCAAAATGACTATAGGGAATAGGATAAAGTAGTGTTGTCACGTTCTGACCTTAGTTCCTTTTTTATGTCTTTATTTTAGTTTGGTCAGGGCGTGAGTTGGGGTGGGCATTCTATGTTGTTTTGCTATGTTTTGTTCTAGTCGTTATATTTCTATGTGTTTGGCCTAGTATGGTTCTCAATCAGAGGAAGGTGTCGATCGTTGTCTCTGATTGAGAATCATACTTAGGTAGCCTGTTTTCCCACTATGGGTTGTGGGTAGTTATTTTCTGTTTAGTGTTTTTGTTTGCACCTTACAGAACTGTTCATTTGTCGGTTTGTTGTTTTTGTTCAGTATTCATTCTTTATTAAATTATTATGAATACGTACCACGCTGCACTTTGGTCCTCTTCTCCTTCCACCAACGACAACCGTTACAAGTGTACTATACAGGGAATAGGATAAAGTAGTGTACTATACAGGGAATAGGATAAAGTAGTGTACTATACAGGGAATAGGATAAAGTAGTGTACTATACAGGGAATAGGATAAAGTAGTGTACTATACAGGGAATATGGGAATTAGGGAGCGCACCACATGCCAGATGCATGCTGATCATCAGTAGTTGTGGGCTGTGATAGCAATGTGAGTGATGTCGTATGTGTGGGCTGTGATAGCAGGGTGAGTGATGTGGTATGTGTGGGCTGTGATAGCAGTGTGAGTGATGTGGTATGTGTGGGCTGTGATAGCAGTGTGAGTGATGTGGTATGTGTGGGCTATGATAGCAGGGTGAGTGATGTGGTATGTGTGGGCTGTGATAGCAGTGTGAGTGATGTGGTATGTGTGGGCTGTGATAGCAGGGTGAGTGATGTGGTATGTGTGGGCTGTGATAGCAGTGTGAGTGATGTGGTATGTGTGGGCTGTGATAGCAGTGTGAGTGATGTGGTATGTGTGGGCTATGATAGCAGGGTGAGTGATGTGGTATGTGTGGGCTGTGATAGCAGTGTGAGTGATGTGGTATGTGTGGGCTGTGATAGCAGTGTGAGTGGTGTGGTATGTGTGGGCTATGATAGCAGGGTGAGTAATGTGTGCTGCTAGTCAGTCTGGGTTGCTGTGACTATGGTGTCATTATATGAGATGGCAGAAATGCTACAATATCTTTCCAAATGATATGTGTGGGCCTATGTGAAATCAGTCAATCAGGCACTCGTAATGATCATTTGAATCATCCAGAATATTTGTAACTAGCTAAGGCAATAACTGGTACTGCATATGGTTACAGTGACCTAACATCAACCTCTTTAAAGATCTCTAACCATCTATACGTAGACAGAAGAAGACCATTGCTTGAGTTATTCCATTGACTGCACAATTCTGAAGAACTATGGACCCATAAAAGCTATTATCATTGAGATGAATAATAGGATCTCTATGGCTATTATGACAAGCCATAAGTCTGCAGTACAGTATTCTCAATGCGGTTCCATCTCCCCACGCCTCCTTCACTCATCTAGATGAGTGTGTTTCGCACAGTATGCTCCAGCAGTGCCCACACAGTAAATATCCCTTCTCTCTCTCTCCCTTTTCTCTGTCTTTTTCTCTCTCTCTCTGTATGCGTCTCTCTCTCTCTATTTCTACTGCTCCCTCTCTCCATATCGCTTTATTTATCCTCTCCCTCTGTCTCTCTCTCGCTCTCTGTTTTCTTAAATCTGAGCATGAAATGACTGCAGTGGCTGACAGTGCATAGTCCTCCCTTGATTCTCATTTGAAATGCTAACGTGGATAGAGGGATGAGAAAAAGAGAGAGCGAGAGAGAGCCAGAGAGAGAGAGATAGAGAGAAAAAGAGATAGGAAAAGGGTGAAAGCACCCTGCAAGAAGAGCGAGAGAGAGAGCAAAAGAGAGAGAGACATAGAGAAAGAGATAGAGAGAGACCAACCTACTGACCAACCAACCGATTTAGAGAGTGAAAGTGAAAGCACATGAGAGAGATGGTGCAAGAGAATGAAAGAACGGTGAGGGGGGAGGAGGGGGGCGAGATTACACAGTTAATTTCAGAGCTGGTTTTGGGAGCTCCCTCACACACTGTTCTGCTCTGATGTTGAATCACGAAGCTTGCCTGGTGCTCCGAGAACGGCGAGATAAGATAAGTTATGAAAAGATTTAAACAAAATTAAGAGAATAGAGAGACTAGATGAGTTCGGCAGGGACAGGAGATTAAGATGAGTAAACCCTGGTGAATTGCCTGGCCTGTCAGCACCAGAACAAGAAAAGTTAACTAACATGTCTCTTAAATTTCTCTATGAACCAACACAATGAACGTAGCCTACAGTATAAGTCTGTGGTAACTCATTGTTTGTGACAGAGTCTTGCAGTACAGACTACATTGAAGATTACGAGCCGCCAATTGAGTCAATAGTCACTGTTTTAGTGAGCCTACAGCCACTCAGGGTTGGGGAGTAACGGATGACAAAAAAAACTGTAACTGTAGTTACGTTACCAGCAAAAATATTGTAATCAGATTACAGATACTTTTGAAAAACTAGATGATTACTTCTAGGATTACTATTAAATTCAGATAGGATGCTTGCGAAACCTTTTTTGACACCTTTCTGCTTTCTCAATGACATTCAAATCAGCATTGAAAAAAGTTTTAGTTTGTTCCGCCTGAGAAAGTCTGATCACAAATCCAGAGACCCCTATGATGACACACCAAATGCATTTGATGGATCCCGGGAAAATAGCAGGAATAGGCTTTTGAAGGCTACAGTCTAAGATATGTCTCCCAATGGTACGACTGCTGTCGGCATCCAAAGATCAGCGAACTTGAATAAACGCTTGTAGGTAAGGACATCAACAGTGGTGTACCCTACAGGCGATACAGATTTTCTATTGATATTTAGGCTACATAGTGCATTGATGTGAATCACCCTGCTGCTCTCTCATTTATTTGCACCTCTGGTTGTTGTGGATGGCTGTTCATGAATGTATATGTGTATTTTAACCCAATAAAGGTTGAATTTAAGAAGTTTAAGCTGCCTATCAATCATTGTTTTTGCAGCCAGGTGTGTATTCATTACGGAAACCGTTTACCGCTTGAAAACCAAACGGAGGCAAAAAGAGAGTTTCTATTGAAGAAATTCAGGTAGGTCCCTCCCCATTTTGTTCCGTTTTCTTCTGTTTAAGAAACGTTTTGCAACAGGATCGGAGTAATGAATACGCCCCAGTGGAAAGCCAGTGAAAAATCCTAATTTGCAACAGCTGCATGGTGCGGATCCCTGCCTATATGTCAGCATGTGTAAAAGAGGCGAAGTCAGGTGCAGGAGAGTAGCGTGATGTAAACAGGCGCACTTTATTAAACTTCCAAAAACGAGAGCACAACATAAATAAAATGCGCTCAAAAACACGGAACATAACAAAAGTAAAGCACGTAAAAGACACCACAGCAACATGAAACAATTACACACAAAACATGATGGGAAACAGAGGGTTAAATACAATTAGCTTCATTGGGGGAAATGAAAACCAGGTGTGTATGGAAACAAGACAAGACAAAGGGATATATGAAAAATGGAGCGGCGATGGCTAGAAAGCCGGTGACGTCGATCGCCGAACGCCACCCGAACAAGGAGAGGAGCCGACTTCGGCGGAAGTCGTGACACTATGGAATAAACGTTTGTGCTCAATACTGTCAAAAAGGAATTTAATTTAAGAAGACCATGAGTGGGGCTTTTATTTTCTTCATGGACAATTTTTCGGTAGTGCTCAAAGCATGCCATTCCAAGAGCAACATTTCTTTGTCAACTCCTTTTTGACATCAAAATCAAAAACAACAGATTAGGCTGATTAGTCCTTAGTTTCTGGGTTGTGCTCAGGTAAAACAATTTGGCTAATCTAGATTTCCATATTTCCAAGTCCTATTCCTGAAGATCAAGGGGTATTACATTAATTGGAATGACTGAAAATCTGACAGACTCTGTTGTTTTTTTAATTGAAAAGATATAGATTATTGTTCTTCCATACTGATCTCGACTAACCATGTCTGTATGGATCTCGCTTTGTGCACGGGGCTATTGTCATGCGGAAACAGGAAAGGGCCTTCCACAAACTATTGCCACGAAGTTGGAAGCACAGAATTGTCTAGAATGTCATTGTATGCTGTAGCATTAAGATTTCCCTTCACTGGAACTAAGGGCCCTAGACCGAACCATGAAAAAGACCGAACCCAGACCATTATTACTGCTCCACCAAACTTTACAGTTGGCACTATGCCTTCGGGCAGGTAGCGTCCTCCGGGCATCCGCCAAACCCAGATTCGTCTGTCGGACTCCAGAGAACGCGTTTCCACTGCTCCAGAGTCCAATGGCGGCGAGCTTTACACCAATCCAGTCAACGCTTGGCATTGCGCAAGGTGAACTTAGGCTTGTGTGCGGCTGCTCGGCCATGGAAACCCATTTCATGAAGCTCCCGACAAACGTTGAAAGTCACTGAGCTCTTCAGTAAGACCATTCTACTGCCAATGTTTGTCTATGGAGATTACATGGCTGTGTGCTTGATTTTATACACCTGTCAGCAACGGGTGTGGCTGAAATAGCCAAATCCACTAATTTGAAGGGATGTCCACATATTTTTGTATATATAGTGTATGTAAACTCTAACATTGATTTATCCTGCAATAGATGTCATTCAAATGGTAATATACATTTTTTGTCTTCTTCTAATGCCTCTTAAGCAGGTTGACGTTTATTGGGATTAGTTTTGTCCTTGAGGCAGAACTGAGCAATTTCCGCTTGATGGGCCAGATGCAAAGTCAAAATTGGCTATATTGTATATTGAAAACATAAATTTGCTTTTTGGTCTTAGGCATTTGGGTTAGCAGTGTGGTTAAGGTTATGGTTAATCTTAAGGTTAGGGTTAGGCATTAGTGTTAGCATTGTGGTTAAGGTTAGGGTTTGGTTAGGGTTATCCAAAATGAAATCTAGAATCGGCATCCTATTTTGCAACAAAGCCTCCTTCACTCACGCCGCCAAACATATCCTCGTAAAACTGACTATCCTACCGATCCTCGACTTTGGCGATTTACAAGATAGCTTCCAATACTTTACTCAGCAAACTGGACGCAGTCTATCACAGTGCCATCCGTTTTGTCACCAAAGCCCCTTATACCACCCACCACTGCGACCTGTATGCTCTCGTCGGCTGGCCCTCGCTACATATTCGTCGCCAGACCCACTGGCTCCAGGTCATCTATAAGTCTATGCTAGGTAAAGCTCCGCCTTATCTCAGCTCACTGGTCACGATAACAACACCCACCCGTAGCACGCGCTCCAGCAGGTATATCTTACTGGTCATCCCCAAAGCCAACACCTCCCTTGGCCTCCTTTCCTTCCAGTTCTCTGCTGCCAATGACTGGAACGAATTGCAAAAATCGCTGAAGCTGGAGATTTATATTTCCCTCACTAACTTTAAACATCAGCTATCTGAGCAGCTAACCGATCGCTGCAGCTGTACATAGCCCATCCGTAAATAGCCCACCCAATCTTCCTACCTCATCCCCATATTGTTTTTATTTACTTTTCTGCTCTTTTGCACACCAGCATTTCTACTTGCACATCATCACCTGCTCATCTATCACTCCAGTGTTAATTTGCTCAATTGTAATTACTCCGCTACTATGGCCTATTTATTGCCTTACCTCCTCACGCCATTTGCACACACTGTATATAGACTTTATTTTTTTTCTATTGTGTTATTGACTGTACGCTTGTTTATTCCATGTGTAACTCTGTGTTGTTGTTTGTGTCGCACTGCTTTGCTTTATCTTGGCCAGGTCGCAGTTGTAAATGAGAACTTGTTCTCAACTAGCCTACCTGATTAAATAAAGGTGAAATGTATTTTTCTTTTTAAAAGGTTTCAAATCTGATTTTATTACTTTGTGGCTGTGCAAGCTACTAACTTTTGCCTCTTAATGGGAAAGTAATCTAAAAGTAACTGAAAATAATCTGATTACATTACTGAGTTTGGGTAATCCAAAAATTACATTACTGATTACAATGTTGGACAAGTAACTACTAACTGTAAAGGATTACATTTAGAAAGTAACCTACACAACCCTGCAGCCTACCTAGTCAAGTAAATACTCAACCCATTGAGTTCCATGCTAATCTTCTAGCATGATATTTCCAAAATGGAGTTCATTGCTAATCTTTTAGCATGCTAACTGCACTGGTGGATTGTCAGTGTAATCCATGCAGTTCTAATGAGGACAAGCGTCTTAAGGCAGAGAGGGATATCTCAGCTCAGAGTCAGTACCAGTAAGAGGTTTGTAGAGGGGATTCTTTTGGGGGACTGAAGTGGGTCTCTGGGGGATGTAAGTCTCCAGTTTGTACATGTTTTAAGAACCAATCACGATTGATCTACCCTCAGAACAGTTGACTCCTTAAAACACCAACAAGCATGGTCTCTACTCCCTATGCTTCAGTAAACATTTGCAGTTCCTTGAACTTTGTTCACTTTATTAGCCATTTTCATTAATTCGTTTGGCTTATTTTGAGCTATTGAAAAGAGACAATGACATTTTCAATCTATACTGACTCGGATGACACGGAATGACCAGACACATAGAGCTACATCATAAACTATGACGTCTAATAGTGTAGAAATGTCTGATATGCGATGCTATGTGGGTACGATACGCAACATTGTACTAGCTCCTATATATCAACAGGAGTGGTGGTAGATATGACTCTGTTGTTGTTACCCTGCTAGTGACACTGTGTAGGGGAGGGATCCCACTCTTTTTGCTCTGACCTAATTCTGTAAACCAGGCTTGTCAATTACAGGAGTCTGCTTTCCCCCTGATCTGCTATCTCTCTACCCCTACCTCCCTGGTGCTGCACATCTAGACCAAGCTCTCATCACACACACACACACACACACACACACACACACACACACACACACACACACACACACACACACACACACACACACACACACACACACACACACACACACACTCACACTCACACAGTCTTTATCGCTCTCTCCTCCCCTGCAATGCTCAGTGCACCAGCTTCATCTGTCTCTGTTACCTGCCAAAACTAATTCCCCCAGCCTTCCCCCTCTGTGTGTGTGTATGTGTGTGTTGAGTGTGTGTGTGTGTATGTGCACTCGCTCAGCACATTATCCATTTGAGTGAACAGGCAAATAAATCCTGTGTACCTCCTCTTACACTAATGAGGCAGATCACACACTTCTCCTCCTCCTATCTCTCTCTCGCTCTTTGTTTCTCTCTCTCTCCTCTAGAGGCTGCACTGGAGCACAGAGATTCTGAGATTCCTCTGTCTCCTCACAATGGCAACCAAGTTTTCCCTTCGCAAACCTCTTTAGTCCAGACAGCTCAGCTGGAACACTGGATAACAACCCCACTGTCCCAGATAACTACACTCTGCCACCCAAACTAACCCCCAAAACATCAATACAAAAACAATGTACACTATCTTGATCCTCAAGAAAAAAGCTATTCACAATGTACTTACAAATAGTTCCAAACTTGTACTGTGAATGTATATACGTTCAGCTAAAGGTACCGTCCCTGTTCACCACAGCTACCTGTGCCTATACCAGGTATGAGACACCCAACCTCTCCCAGCATCTAGTGCAACAGGTTGAGTAGACACTAGAGGAGGGAGAAGTGAACGGGATCAATTATACATGACCATCTGGTAGCAAGTCAGCTCCTGGAACTGGAATCATCTTTATCTTGGTCCAGGCCTACTCACACTCACACACACACACACACACACACACACACACACACACACACACACACACACACACACACACACACATTCCCATTCACACACGCATTAACTGTAGGGTAGTAAGGGAACTCTGTGTGTCTCTATAAGTTGGGCCCCGCACCATTATGGCCATGGTGATGACATTTTTCTCTTTAGGTCAGCTGTAAATCAACAAGACACTATAGCCTCAGTGAGTGTGAGTGAGTGAGTGAGTGAGTGAGTGAGTGAGTGAGTGAGTGAGTGAGTGAAGAGTGAGTGAGTGAGTGAGTGAGTGAGTGAGTGAGTGAGTGAGTGAGTGAGTGAGTGAGTGTGTGTGTGTGTGTGTGTGTGTGTGTGTGTGTGTGTGTGTGTGTGTGTGTTTGTGTGTGTGAGATGGATTTATAGCTTCAACTGTATGGGGGAATTCAGTCAGCTTCAGTTGAACTACTAAATATACCACCAGGGTCATACAGTTCCATTGCCTTGTGAACGAGACTACCTTAGTTCAATGACATTTCCAGTGAAGGAGACAGAGGCATTTTGTAATGTCAGAGTCACTTTACAAAAGCTATTTCATTGATGGCAGGAGACGGATATGTATTAAATTACAGGCTTTGTACATATTTCAAGAGCATATATATATATATTTCTCCATGTGGATAATGCATTTGCAGTAGAAGCCTTGGAAGAAAAACGCTCTCAATCTGGGTACTCACAGAGAGGGCTTACATAAAAGGACACACTGACATACACTGACACAATTGAAAACAGAAACGCAAAACATTCCCTAGTTAATACCTACTGACATTAAATCAATGCTTCAACATTGCTTACATAAACAGAGAGACCCCCTGGCCTAGTGTCGTGGTAGAAAGTGTTACCACACGATATCTTGTTTCCCCAGAGATGACCCGATGAGTGGGACATTACAATGACACATACTGTAACACCTAATATGGGGATCCTCCTCTCCAATGCAGACCTTGGCTCAAATACTATTTGAAATCTTTCAAATACATTGAGCGTTTGCTCTAGTCTGCCTAGAGTGCCAGATGGAAATGATTCTAAATAATATTTGAACCCGGGTCTGCTCCAGTGTGGTGAAAGCTTGGGCGGCATCACTTGAAAATGTTATAGACTGTACACCCCCCATGACATAATAAGCCAATTATCTTAGTTTACTGACCTTAAATGAGAGAGAAGCGTGAAACAAAGGCCATGTCTACAGAATGGGGCTGGGCTGGAGAGAATCTGGGCCAGCTACTGTGACTACTCTTTGGCAATGGCATGGATAAAGTACGCCACCCTCTGGTCACATGAGGTACTTACGCCGAAAAATTGTACTCTGTAATTACACAAACATTTAATGAAATTTAACTTTGAAGCAAACTACTAGGCCTACAATAAAATCAAAATAAGTAATGTTGGTAAAGACATACATTTGTAAAGGTATGGTACAACTCACTATATTTGATGTGATGCCTGTTAATCCATTGTATGGGAGTTTGCCTTGACTCTGGCTAGAGTTCATGTCCAGATTCACATGCTGACATTAATCTAGGTTTATCCGTGCAGAGAGAGAAAAGACAGTGTAAAAATATAACCACATTATGGGGCTGATTGGGATGAAGGGCTTAGAAAGTCAAAGCTCCCATGTTACAAGAAAACAATGTAGTTTGAGGGTTTCACATGACTTTTGACTTGGTAATGAAAAGAGGGGTGTACAACTAATGAGGCTGGCCTGGCGAAGGGCACACACACACATTATGTACCTGGTAGTAGTAACCGTTGTCGGTCTCATAGGGACGCTGTGTGATACTGCGAGCTTCCAGTGTGGTCTTCAGGATCCCTTCACAGCCTGAAAGAGAGAGGGGGAGAAGGTGTTCTATACATACTGTATAGAATAACATGATATTCTTTAACTCCCACTGTCAACTTGTCTCTCCATCCCTGGGTAGCTTTTCTTTCCATCAAATGAAATCCTTGATGTGAGACCTTGCTGTACTTGTTAGCCGTTATATTAGCATAAAGTAATGAGACATCAAGACAAAAAACAACTGCCACAGTTATATGAGGTAGACTAGTTGAGTTCACAATCCATTTCCTGTAAGTATTTAGGAAACATGCACTTCTGCACGTGCACTTACTTTTCTCCTATCTATAATTCAACACACACATATTCACACAGACAGTGAGCCAACAGTGACACGGAGGGCTGAAGGAGTTTGTTGGGATGAATTAATGATTGGTTGGGAGTAGGTTAGAAACGCAGTCTTCGGCTTTGTAAGAGGGAGACATGAGGGCTCAGCTTTAACTTAGAGTGGGAGTAGACTAGTAGCAGTTTAATCTGACTAAAACAAAGCCTTCAGTCCATCATCTGTGGTTCATCATCCTAAATTCACATTGGCAGCTGACATGACACCACGCATGCACCGTATTAACAAGGCAAACTCCCTGTGCCCATACCTTGCCTTAGCATCACTGCACCATCTATAGGTTGTGGATTTAGCCCCTGGCTGCAGTGGCTGAGCTGGGGCCAGAGTAGAGGCAGGTCACTGCTAAGCATGCACACCTGCAGTCAATCAATTACAATGGAGCTCTATGGGGTGAGCGTTAGATGTTAGCCGTTAACGTGTCTGGCCCCAGCAATACACAACAACATCCTGGCAGGGCTGGTTCCCCACTCATGTGTCCTGGCGGGGCTAGTTTCCCACTCATGTGTCCTGGTTGGCTGGTTCCCCACTCATGTGTCCTGGTTAGTTGGTTCCCCACTCATGTGTCCTGGTTGGCTGGTGCCCCACTCATGTGTCCTGGCGGGGCTAGTTTTCCACTCATGTGTCCTGGTTGGCTGGTTCCCCACTCATGTGTCCTGGTTGGCTGGTGTCCACTCATGTGTCCTGTTTGGCTGGTGTCCACACTCATGTGTCCTGGTTGGCTGGTTCCCCACTCATGTGTCCTGGTTGGCTGGTGTCCACTCAAGTGTCCTGGTTGTTAGAAACAAGCCTTGAGTGTGTAGCAGGGAAAAACAAACTGACCATAGTGAAGATGTTAAGATTCAATCATGGGCAGGACTTTCATAATGTCAGTGAATGACTCACATAGCCCAAAGCAGACTTTTTATTCTCTAAATTGTAGGGCTTCACTTTTGATTGACACTAACTCTCCAGCATCCTTTATGTCTCTCCACCTTCACTTTCTGATGCTGATGCACTCTTTCTTTAGCCTGGCTGACGAGACTCACGCAGTCAGGGAGGGAGAGCTGACACACTGTCTGGACAGGAGGCCATTGAAAATGCAATATTCGCGCCAAGTTGTACTTATTTCTGGCTGAGCTTTGATTGGTTCTCTCAGAAAAAAAATATTTGGGCGGTTTGAGCTAGACTACCTTCTTATGAAAAAGAGTACAATATTGTTTGACCATTTTGTAGGTAGGCTATGTATGTATGAACATGTGACTCAACTCTACTCCATGGTAACTACATGGTAACTAGGCAGTAGGAGTTACCCAGCCTCTTCAGTTCCAGCATCTATAACCTGAGTAGGAGGGTAATGGCAGAATAGTGTTGCTGAATGATGCTCTTCTGCCTCAGTGGGAAGACACCATATGCATGTATGCACGACGCACATGCACGCAGACACGCACACACACACCAGTAAAACTGAATTATGCAGTTGCCGATGGTTGGCTCCCTGTGCATGCCTCTCATTCCTACCTTTGATAGCCAGCACTCCATGGCAGAAGTCCTTGAAGTTGATCCTGCCCTGGGCATTGGGGTCCAAGCATTTGGCCAACTTCTTCACCTGTAGAACATGGGACAGGCAACAAAAAGGTTGAAAAAAAAAATTTGTCATGGGTTTAGCTTCATATAATACAAAGAGAATCTATGCAAACCTACAGATGAAATTGTAAACAACTTTTCAATGTTGAGCGAGTGCACATACACACACACACACTCAATACACACATACACACACAGAGGGGGAAGGCTGGGGGAATTAGTTTTGGCAGGTAACAGAGACAGATGAAGCTGGTGCACTGAGCATTGCAGGGGAGGAGAGAGCGATAAAGACTGTGTGAGTGTGAGTGTGTGTGTGTGTGTGTGTGTGTGTGTGTGTGTGTGTGTGTGTGTGTGTGTGTGTGTGTGTGACCTGTAGCTGTGAGCCTCCCACCACCACCTGTTCTAACAGTCCCTCTCTGAGTAACTACTGAGTCACTACAACACAGCTCATATTGTTATGACCTAGAGCTAAAGTACGGCTCTTCACACATAGAGGATCTCACTCATATAGAGCACACATTATGAATGCATAAGACTGTGTGTGTATATATACTGTATATACGGAAACGATATCATAACTGCCATCGATAAGAGACATTACTGTGCAGCCGTATTCATCGACCTGGCCAAGGCATTTGACTGGTTTACCAACTACTTCTCTAATAGAGTTCAGTGTGTCAAATCGGAGGGCCTGTTGTACGGACCTCTGTCAGTCTCTATGGGGGTGCCACAGGGTTCTATTCTCGGGCCGACTCTCTTCTCTGTATACATCAATGATGTCGCTCTTGCTGCTGGTGATTCTCTGATCCACCTCTACGCAGGCAACACCATTCTGTATACCTCTGGCCCTTCTTTGGACACTGTGTTAACTAACCTTCAGACGAGCTTCAATGCCATACAACTCTCCTTCCGTGGCCTCCAACTGCTCTTAAATGCAAGTAAAACTAAATGCATGCTATTCAACCGATCGCTGCCCGCACCTGCCCGCCCGTCCAGCATCACTACTCTGGACGGTTCTGACTTAGAATATGTGGACAACTACAAATACCTAGGTGTCTGGCTAGACTGTAAACTCTCCTTCCAGACTCACATTAAGTATCTCCAATCCAAAATTAAATCTAGAATCGGCATCCTATTTTGCAACAAAGCATCCTTCACTCATGCTGCCAAACCTACCCTCGTAAAACTGACCATCCTACCGATCCTCGACTTTGGCGATGTCATTTACAAAATAGCCTCCAACACTCTACTCAACAAATTGGATGCAGTCTATCACAGTGCCATCCGTTTAGTCACTAAAGCCCCATATACTACCCACCACTGCGACCTGTACGCTCTCGTTGGCTGGCTCTCGCGTCATACTCGCCGCCAAACTCACTGGCTCCAGGTCATCTACAAGTCTCTGCTAGGTAAAGCCCCGCCTTATCTCTGCTCACTGGTCACCATAGCAGCACCCACCCGTAGCACGCACTCCAGCAGGTATATCTCACTGCTCACCCCCAAAGCCAAATCTTCCTTTGGCCGCCTTTCCTTCCAGTTCTCTGCTGCCAATGACTGGAACGAACTGCAAAAATCACTGAACCTGGAGACTCATATCTTCCTCACTAGCTTTAAGCACCAGCTGTCAGAGCAGCTCACAGATCACTGCACCTGTACATAGCCCATCTGTAAATAGCCGATCCAACTATCTCATCCCCATAATGTATTTATTTATTTATCTTGCTCCTTTGCACCCCAGTATCTTTACTTGCACATTCATCTTCTGCACATCTACCATTCCAGTGTTTAATTGCTATATTGTAATTACTTCGCCACCATGGCCTATTTATTGTCACGTTCGTCGTATGAATCGGACCAAGGCGCAGCGTGGTATGCGTACATTCTTTATTATATTAGGAATGAACACGTGAAGCTATACAAATGAGTGCTGACAGGCAACTACACATAGACATACAAATACCTAGACCTACAAAACCCCTAGAACTACAAAACCCTAGACAATACAAAACCTAGCATACCTACCCTCGTCCCAACCTGACCTAACCAAAATATAAAGAAAACATAGATATCTAAGGTCAGAGCGTGACATTTATTGCCTTACCTCCCTTATCCTACCTCATTTGCACACACTGTATATAGACTTTTTCTACTGTATTATTGACTGTATTTTGTTTATTCCATGTGTAACTCTGTGTTGTTGTATGTGTCGAACTGCTTTGCTTTATCTTGGCCAGGTCGCAGCTGTAAATGAGAACTTCTTCTCAACTGGCCTACCTGGTTAAATAAAAGTGAAATAAATAAAATAAATAACAATAAAATGTATAAATAAAACCAGCCAATACCAGTCAGAGGTGAACTGGTAGATCTCGGTTGATGATCCTGTGTAATAGTCAACGTGAAAGTGAGGAGGGGGAGACAGAGGGTTATCTTACTGTAAACAGCCCATAGTACCGACCTGCACTCCCTGTGATGGAGGAAATGTATGCAACTCTGTAGCCGCTCCCACCATCAACCCACATCCACATCTTTCATGTGGGCTGGAGCAGAGACACAGAAGAACTGTACTGTGCTCATGAATTATGCATTTAATGCACTTTAGATGCTGCCTGCAGCTCTTTCAACTCCTACTTTTAGACTGTGGCTGGTAAAACGGTGTCATGAAATTGTAAATGCTGGGGATAGAGACCTGCTAGTGACTGAGAATGACTGTGTGAATATCAGAGAGATTGTGTGTGTGTGCATGCGTGCGTATGCGTGTGTTTGTGTGTGTATGTGTATGCTCATACATTTGTGTGCGTGTGTGTCTGAGAATGTGGTGAGAGAGTCCTTCAACAGACCACACACACACGATGGGTCCTCGGTCCCATCTGTCCAACCTCTGCTATACAGCTGTGCATCACCATCCCTCACTGTGTAAGCCAGCTGTCAGTCAAAACACACACCAGACGGTCACGGCTCTAACGCCCTAGTTACTGTCGGCACAGCAACTGGGTCAACAGGAAAGTACTGGGTGAAATGAAGGTCATTGTGTTGGATGATTTGGACCAGTGAGTCTGAGTTTTTAGGAGATTAAATTCACTTTTGCTGGATTAGGAGGAGGAGGGGATCAGTGTGACTGTGAGTGGGTGGATAGCGGGAGTGGACAGGATAGGTCAGAATATGGGAGCAGTGAAAGGATGATGTTGAGGTTACATGTTGCCAGTAGGACATGGAGAGGTCCAGACAGGTTTAATCTAATCTGCATCATGTTCTGTGTGCGTAACTCAAATCAAATCAAATGTATTCAAAATTATTCATTTTTTACATCAGCAGATGTCACAAAGTGCTTATACAGAAACCCAGCCTATAACCCCAAACAGCAAGCAATGCAGATGTAGAAGCACAGTGGCTAGGAAAAACTCCCTAGAAAGGCAGGTACCTAGGAAGAAACCTAGAGAGGAACCAGGCTCTGAGGGGTGGCCAGTCCTCTTTTGGCTGTGCCGGGTGGAGAGTATAAGAGTACATGGCCATTAAGGCCAAATCATTCTTCAAGATGTTCAAACGTTCATAGATGACCATCAGGGTCAACTAATAGAGTGGACCATTGTGGTCTACTAAAACTATTGAGAGAAGCTTTGGGGAAATTGTTTAGCTGAAAAGATTTAGCTTCATCGAGCTGCCTCTTTCTCAAATGCTCATTTAATTTTGAACTAAGGTAGTTCCAACATGAGAATTCAGGGTCCATATAGACCTATTCACTACATCTGCTGAGGAGAGTGTTGATGCTACATGCATAGTTGAAAACCCACACTACCTACTATTAATAGCACCCCTTTTTAACCCCTCTCCACATCATCAAGCGGTACCAGAGCGCCAAGTCTAGGTCCAAAAGGCTCCTGAACAGCTTCTACCCCCAAGCTATAAGACTGCTGAACAATTAATCAAATGGACACCCGAACTATATACATATATACATATATTTTTACTTTATTTTATTTAGTAAATATTTTCTTAACTCTATTTCTTGAACTGCACTGTTGGTTAAGGGCTTGTAAGTAAGTATTTCACGGTAAGGTCTACTACACCTGTTGTATTCGGCGCATTTGACAAATAAAATTTGATTTGATCCATGTGCCCACAGTCCATGCAAAGCATCCCAAAGGAACCAATCAGAGCTAATGTTCCAGAGAAGTGATAAGCAACAGAACACGGGGGAGCCAATCAACACTAATGTTCCAGCCCTGTGACATAGATTGGAACACAAGGGACTTGTTTCTACTGTGTGCACAGATGAACAACAACCTATTTTTGGATGGGCCTTACTTCAGTATCATTGTTAATTATACAACAGTTAAAACATCAAGACCAAACTGGTATCATTTAGCCAATGACAAAGTCGGGAGAGTATGGGTTGTCCAGTTAAAACTGGTCTGAGATCAGTTTATGCTTATCAACCTGTGGGAAGTTGAGTGCATCCATCCCCAACTCACACTCAGAACAGTAGGACACACTGCAGGACAGTGGACTCCTGTAGAGCTACGCAGATCTGCCTGTGTATGCATACTATGACACCCTATTTTGACCAGGGGGACCAGGGTTCTGGTCAAAAGTAGTGCACTATATAGGGAATAGGGTGCCATTTCGGACACAGCCTATGAATCATTCTTACTGGAAAAAGCCTGTGTGGAGACAGGCAAAGTGGTCTATTACCAACCTAATTACATTTACAAAGATACAGAGCGCCAATTAAAATAGTTAATTGTTCACATAAAGAGAGTGCCAATTCATTGCACACAATTATTATTCAGACAGAGCAGGTCAGTGACGGGTTAGGATAAGATACATTCTCTTGTGTGCTTTGCGCTGTTTCTAGTCTAGGCTATATACAGTGGGGAGAACAAGTATTGGACACACTGCTGATTTTGCACGTTTTCCTACTTACAAAGCATGTAGAGGTCTGTAATTTTTATCATAGGTACACTTCAACTGTGAGAGACGGAATCTAAAACAAAAATCCAGAAAATCACATTGTATGATTTTTAAGTAATTAATTTGCATTTTATTGCATGACATAAGTATTTGATACATCAGAAAAGCAGAACTTAATATTTGGTACAGTAACCTTTGTTTGCAATTACAGAGATCATACGTTTCCTGTAGTTCTTGACCAGGTTTGCACACACTGCAGCAGGGATTTTGGCCCACTCCTCCATACAGACCTTCTCCAGATCCTTCAGGTTTCGGAGCTGTCGCTGGGCAATACGGACTTTCAGCTCCCTCCAAAGATTTTCTATTGAGTTCAGGTCTGGAGACTGGCTAGGCCACTCCAGGACCCTGAGATGCTTCTTACGGAGCCACTCCTTAGTTGCCCTGGCTGTGTGTTTCGGGTCGTTGTCATGCTGGAAGACCCTGCCACGACCCATCTTAAATGCTCTTACTGAGGGAAGGAGGTTGTTGGCCAAGATCTCGCGATACATGGCCCCATCCATCCTCCCCTCAATACGGTGCAGTCGTCCTGTCCCCTTTGCAGAAAAGCATCCTCAAAGAATGATGTTTCCACCTCCATGCTTCACGGTTGGGATGGTGTTCTTGGGGTTGTACTCATCCTTCTTCTTCCTCCAAACACGGCGAGTGGAGTTTAGACCAAAAAGCCCTATTTTTGTCTCATCAGACCACATGACCTTCTCCCATTCCTCCTCTGGATCATCCAGATGGTCATTGGCAAACTTCAGACGGGCCTGGACATGCGCTGGCTTGAGCAGGGGGACCTTGCGTGCGCTTTTAATCCATGACGGCGTAGTGTGTTACTAATGGTTTTCTTTGAGACTGTGATCCCAGCTCTCTTCAGGTCATTGACCAGGTCCTGCCGTGTAGTTCTGGGCTGATCCCTCACCTTCCTCATGATCATTGATGCCCCACGAGGTGAGATCTTGCATGGAGCCCCAGACCGAGGGTGATTGACCGTCATCTTGAACTTCTTCCATTTTCTAATAATTGCGCCAACAGTTGTTGCCTTCTCACCAAGCTGCTTGCCTATTGTCCTGTAGCCCATCCCAGCCTTGTGCAGGTCTACAATTTTATCCCTGATGTCCTTACACAGCTCTCTGGTCTTGGCCATTGTGGAGAGGTTGGAGTCTGTTTGATTGAGTGTGTGGACAGGTGTCTTTTATACAGGTAACGAGTTCAAACAGGTGCAGTTAATACAGGTAATGAGTGGAGAACAGGAGGGCTTCTTAAAGAAAAACTAACAGGTCTGTGAGAGCCGGAATTCTTACTGGTTGGTAGGTGATCAAATACTTATGTCATGCAATAAAATGCAAATTAATTACTTAAAAATCATACAATGTGATTTTCTGGATTTTTTTTAGATTCAGTCTCTCACAGTTGAAGTGTACCTATGATAAAAATTACAGACCTCTACATGCTTTGTAAGTAGGAAAACCTGCAAAATCGGCAGTGTATCAAATACTTGTTCTCCCCACTGTATCTGTTTCTGAATCTACACAGGCAGGTCTATGCATGCTTGCTCCCTGCTCACACAATCACTCAGCCCGGTTCAGCAGAGCGCAGCCATGCCATGACAAATGGCAGACGGCTTGTGTTAAGCCTAATTTATAACAGAGAAAACTCCTTTACTAAAACAAACCTGTCTGTCTATGTTTATTACTATGTTGAGGCTGAAACATTATATAAAATTTCAAAAGGCTGATGCAATTGAGAGCTATTGGCTACAGTCCATTAATACAGTCAAAAGAACACAATTAGCCTATTTTCCAGTCTCTCTCTCTCTCTCTCTCTCTCAGTAGTTGACCTAATTTCTCTACGACAAAATAACACATTTGGACGAAAATGAGTTTCACTTTTTGGGCCAAAATTAGAGCCTGAATAAAAGAAATGAGAGAGAAAGGCTGAATCAGATTATCTCACTGGAAAGTGTTACTGTACTCTCCTCCACAGCCACACTGAAAACTAGTTCTAACGTTAACAGTTACTTGAAAATAAAATCTCACGTCTATCTTGTTTTTTAGCAGCCAAGAAAATATACTTTTACAGGTGTAAGACACTTTGTTCAGCTTTTGGTACAAAGAGCCTGTTCCACTTTATGGTACAGGCTATATGTTCTGAATAGTCAAACATAAATGAATTAGTCTATTGTAAGTAAATATCTATGAATGTGTAATAACATAGTCTACACGACATAAAACACAACAAGAAACATAGAAACAAAGCCTTTAAACGTATAAACAAACGCTACTGTAGCGTACTCCATAAAACACCAGGTGATGCTTGATTGGAATTTATATTACCTCGTCTCCTTGGCCGAACTGTGAACCGAGGTCTACGAAATGCTCCACGCGAATGTAACCATCCGAATCCTCGTCGCACAATTCGAACACCTCTTTGAGTTTTCTGAGGAACAGCAGGAGCTGCTCCGCGTCGGGAAGGACACTTTCCATCGGACGTTTGTTGTCCTGAGGTTGAAAACCCGACTTGAACACCGAAACATAGGGCGCCATCCCCGAGGCGAGAACCACCGCTGCGCTGGCGCGCCCGACAGCAGCCTGTGCGTGACTTCACAAACTCAGTAGAGCGCGAGCACCACTGGATGCTGAGAGTTGGAAGAGGTACACTAGCGCGAGCGGGGAAAACCTATTAACAGCAGCCAGGATTAAATAGATAAAAATATTATGAACATAACGGACGAATCATTGACTTGAATGGGGACACCCGTCCTAGTCATTATATTTCCATGCATTTAATCCTATCCGATATGCGAAATCGAGACAGATATTTTTTGAATAACTGGGAGTTGATGACAGGTAAAGTTAACAACTTCGCCCATGTATTAAACCTAATATACTGTTAAAAAATCTCCACCTGAGGGCGAAGTTGTTCAAGACACATGTTTTGTCCTGAATGAGCAGCCTGCTGCACGTTTCAGTTTTTCAGATTTGAATGTCCACATAACATGCTTTTTATTGTAAATGTCTGCATATGATTCTGTGAGAATGTCAGTGTTGTCCTGTGATATCTCTGTGTTCAGTACACTTTAAAGCAGATACTATTCAATACATTTAATAATAGGTCTAAACCACCTAAACCTCAATGTCTATGGTCCCCAATGGGTCTCTCCATACATTCTGCCCCATGCTGACTGGTCTAGTCCGTGCACCCCCCATAATCCACCCGTACCCTATCTGTTTGTGTTGATGGCATCAATACTGGAGTTCCTGTTCAGTGACAAAAGTAACAGGGTGGCTTTTTAGCATCTTTTTCACCCTGGCTCAGCCTTCAAGGTGTAGTCTTAAAGGAATAGTTTAGTATTTTGTTCATTAGTCCGCTGTTAGTGATAGCTCGCCCAAATTACAAAATGGCATACAGGCTACTGGTATTCCTTATTATGTTAGCAGTCTATGGACAATGTATGACAGCAATCCATGCTTGGTTTTTGTTTACCTGGTCACTGTCTCCAAATCCTAACTTTTTTTGCATGTGTGGCACAAAGGTACTGATATTAGCATTGTTTTGTGCTTACTGACCAAATCACCCTAAAGTATCTCAAATTGATTGTGTAGCTCAGGGAAGTTACTATAGATGATTTGGACATGAAGCATGAAAAATGCTTATATCAGTACCATTGACTTGCATTGGATTTGTGCCAATAGTGGAAACAGTGACCATGTAAACAAAACCAAACCAGTGATTACTGTCTTACCTTGCCCATAGATTGCTAACACGGTAAGGAAACCAATATGTAATTTTGTAATTTGGATGAACTATCCCTTTAACACATTCCCAAAAATGTCAGCAGCCAAGAAGGTGTGTTTTGCAAATCCTTTCAGTTTATCAACCTCTTCCTACCGGCTAATCAAATGACTGCCAAATGAAAGAATTTGAAACGATACAAGTCAAGTTAAAATAAAACATCACATGTAACTGAAACTCTGAAGCAGGCAGGTCAGCTTTGTATCATGTGCACACCAACAATCACTAGCGCCATATTAATAGCTTGGCTACATATTCTAAGTTATGACAAACATACATTTTGAAGTAGACGTTGTACAATTGTATATTACAGTTTTATAGTAAAACATTTCATATGACAGTTTTGGAGTAACAAATCATAATTAAAGATGTATAAACAATAGTTTTTCGGATTTCAGGAACAGCATACAATACATGAATGAATCCCAAACACATACACAATATTGAAAATTATTCGCCAATGTTATTCATTATTGATTATTCTCTAATATTATTATGTGTTCATTATGTTTACTGTTGTTGTTGATTACAGTATCTCACTTCGCTTTAGCAACAGTGGCTTTGTCATTCCTGTTAATAAAACGTATCTGAATCTGGTAAGAGATTAGAGGTCATTTGAAGTGAATTGGTATTGGTCCAGTCATTTCTGAACACGTCTCATTTACAGACAGAGCTCCTTTTAGTACTGCAGTCAGTGGAAACAGGCTATCATTACCATTCCCTGCATAGAGAACTACTTTGTGCAGTATATAGGGAATAGTGTGCCATTTGAGACACACATTTCTTTCATTACCACCTCTCACATAAACCTGCTTTTAGACGGCTCATCATCCCAACTACACTGAACGTCACTCTCTACTGCAGAGAGTTAGTGTCAAGTTCTTTGGACAAGAATACGAATAAATAATGTTAATACTCGAGTACCCCGCGCTGAGCTAAATACTCCACCTTGTCAGTCTCTTCGTCAAGACGTTTCAGCCCATCCAGGCTTGATGTCACTTATCTTCTAAAGTCACTGTTCTCAGTGCATTGTGGGATGCCCCAGTATCACGCCAGCCCTCATAGAGCTGGGTTGTAGTCTTAGTGCACGCCCTAGCAAAATGTTTTGCAACGGATAACCAAAACAAGTATTTATTATTGAACAACTTCAGCTTGTCCCTCCCCGTGTCAGACTCTTTTCTTCCATTTGGTGCCTAGTGAATATGACCCTGGTTAGTGTAGGCAAAGCATCATATCACTTTATACAGTAAATAACCCTGTACAGTTCCTTCAAGTTCATGTGTTTCTATTCTACAACACAGTGTTGTGTTGTCGTCTGTTTCTCTCTGCCGTTGCTGTGAAGGCCCTAGCAACTTGTGGCTGGGTCCTGTTCATTATGTCACACCGTAACTAAACAAAAACGCCAGGTGGGACTGTAGGCCGGAGTTCAGAGCCATGTCTGAGGAACATTCAGGAGTGAATGGATCACCTGTCAATCAAAACCACTCCAGTCAAACATACAGTAAGTACTTTACTATTTGGGGGTTTGCTACTATAGTGCCAGGCTTTCACTGAGAGCCCATTGTGAAGCTCAGTTCTGTTATTTGAGGCCTGCAGAGAAAAACACCCTCAAGGCCCATGGTATTTATTTTAAAAAATGTCACCCTTCCCTTGTCAATGTTCTCAGTCAAGTTTGAGGATTCTGTTAAAACAAAATCAAGCTAGTCAATGAACTTATGTGTGTCTCCATACATCCAGTGCTGTGGTGGCAAGGCCACTTCGTTGAGATGGCCGCATTCCTTGCTACACTTGCACGACTGGATGAACATGGCGTCTCTCTGGAAACGCTCGCCATCCGGGCACACAAAAGTCACAGGAACGGTGCGCGTGCGACGCGGCGAGCAGCAGCGGCCATCCGTACACACGCCGCAGTAATTGGGCCGGTAGAGGCGGACACTCTGACACTCGCCGTACGACAGACGCATGGGTTCTGAGGCTTTTGGAGTCGGGGAGCACTTCTTGCCCTTCTGTAAAGGGAATAGAAGGAGGAAGGGGATGAGAGGATAAGAGAGAAAGGGGGAGATAATCAGAGAGGGCAGAGGAAAGTAAAAGTATCATGCTGTACTGTTGGGGCACCTGTATTGTTTCAATAAAATGACAAACTTTTGCAGACATCTTTAAAACATCTTTCAATTAAATGTCCGGAAGGCCTATGCAACCAAATCATCATGAACTTATCACTTATCACTAACAAAGTGTCAGTACTGAAAACAAAACTGAAGTTTATTCAATTATTCAGCTACATTTATGCCTTTACTAGACTATGGGGATATTTTATATATGAATGCTTCCGCTCAGTGTTTGAGATCAATTGACACTCTTTACCATGGCACTTTGAGATTTATTTAAACTGCAAAACCCTTACGCACCTCTGCACTTTGTATACCAGGGTTGGCTGGCCTTCTCTAGTCACTCGTAGGCTCAGTCACTGGTATACTTTTATTTACAAAGCCATTTTGGGTTTACTACCTTTTTATTTGGGCATTTTTATTGTTCAGAAATGTGGTGGGTACTCTCTTCGTTCGCTAGACTTTATCCTGCTAACTGTTCCAAATGTCCGAACTGAATTTGGTAAAAGGTCTTTTATGTACTCTGCGCCATCGTCTTGGAACACCTTACAAAATAATTTTCAACTGGAAGAACTTGTCCCGATTGGTGTTTTTAAATCACTGATGAAGGATTTTGAGGCTGATTCCCTGACCTGTCAATGTTTTTAATTTGCTGTTTTTGATATTGTTATACTCTTGTGAATTCAATGGTTTTTACTAGATTACTTGTAGTTTTTCATGTTGTCTGTCTGTAATTTTTGTAATGACTTGGTGCTGCCTATCTTGGCCAGGACGCTCTTGAAAAATAGATTTTAAATCTCAATGAGCCCTTCCTGGTTAAATAAAGGTTAAATAAAAAAATTAAAAAAATTATAGTAAAGTTATGAAATTAACTGAACACAGTGACAAAACAAAGTTTTAAATCAAACTCACTGAAACTCATTTCTCTCGCAATCAGACAGACAGAAGCCTTATTAGTCTCAGTGGTAAATCAGCAATAATCTCCCAGCCCACAGTGTGCATCCCAAATGGCACCCTATTCCCTACATAGTACACTACTTTTGACCAGAGCCTTATGGGCACTGTCAGGAGCCCTATGTGCCCTGGTCAAAAGTAGTGCACTAAATAGGGTGTGGCATTTGGGTCGCAAGCACTGATCCAGAGAAACAGATGAGGATTAATATAGACACACCATCTCCCTGGCTGAGTGCACAGGGCTCAGGCGCCTAGCTATGGACAGTTGCTTGGCAGGAATGCCGTGGGTGGGGTGGGGGGGACTATATTTAAAAGGGCGCCACCGCCAGTGTGAGTAAATCAACGCTAGTCTGTTCCCACCGGGACGTGCTCCGCAGAGGAAACAGTCTAGGGGGTTGGGGTTTGTTATCAAAGTGATACCAGATCAGTAAATGATAAGGGAGATATTGTTATTGCCTGGGATGATGATGATGATGAATGAAAATATATGTAGTCACACTGATGGGCACACAGACACACACACACATACTACACAGTTGCCCACTGCGTTGTCTAAATATGGAATTTACCTTGGGTGGGATGGCTACGTCACCGCAGGGCCGGATGGTGCAGAGGCGCGTCTCTCTATCCAGCTTACACTGGGCGTTGTCGTTGGTGATGCGTGAGGACACTCCCATCCCACAGCTTCGTGAGCAATGGGACCAGTCCGTTGTCTGGACAACACACTTCTCCAACGAATTCTTCCATACTGGGAAGGGTGGGAGGAAGAGGAGCATGGGAGACAAAGGGAAGGAAGGAAGGGAGTTACAGGGAGAATATACCACAGATGGAAGAAACCAGGATACATGACTGACTGATGTACAGACAAACATGAGTAACTATCGACCAATAGTCATCAACTATTATACCAAAAATGCTAATAGTGCTAGCGATGATCGCTCAGTGTACATGATAAGCTACAGCCAAGTATCTATCATGATCAATAACAATGCATTTGGTCAATGTCAAGAGTGCAACAGCTCCTCACCAGGCAGGTGCTTGTAGCCTTGTTCATTCTCCCAGCCCTTGCCTCTCTCCACCAGCTCATTGCCCAGTGTGTTATCCGGCTGGTACTGGTCTGGCTGAGGTTTGGGTTGTGTTGGTTGCCGATTTTGCTTGGTGGGGGGAAGGCGCCAGGTACCCTTGTGGCAGTCCACAGTGAAGCAGCACTGCCCTGGCACCCTGACCAGCTGGGGGTAGGGGCAGGAGGGGATGGCGGGGGGCAGACGGTTGGCACAGAGCAGGGAACAGCCCACGACGCCGTCGATGCAGGTACACTGGTGTTTACAGCCGGCGCGGAAATTCTCACTGTTCTGGTAGATCCTCCCGTTATACTCACACGTACGACCCTCCTTTCTCGCTGTTAAGAGAGGGAAATGAGGAGAATGCATTGAATTCCATTGAATTCAGCACAGTACAGTACAGTACAGTACAGTTAGGTACAGTTCAGTACAACTCAATTCAACTTCATAATTCCTTTAGGGGCAATTTAGATGGATACTAAGACCACTTTGAGGTAGTAACATATTTATGATTTATATACACATAAAACCATCAGCAGGACCAAGGAACTGCTTACTATCTACAGTATGTAATGTGCTATCATGTAACAAGGGGGTATTTTGGGAACCATCCATCCATGTCTCTGGAGAGTCTAAATATGAGGATGAGGACAAGAACTTCCACTGACAATCCCAGGTATGACCGGGAGGAATCTGTTATATACTCCAGTTACACCAGCTGAAACCCCCTTTACTCAATCCTCCCCTTAACAACTAGCAAACACACAATAACCGACACTGACATGGCACACAGACTGTAACCCAGAGAGAACACTTAGATCTAGAGGGAGGTCAGAGAAAGGGCAGAGGAAGGAAGTTTTGTGAGTAAGAATCCAGAAGAGTCTCTGTCTGCATATCATGGACACGGTGAAAGCCTCCAATCTTAGTCTATGAAGGATTGGAATCTTGGTTTGATGTAGATAGAACTAGTTCCATTTTGGTCTGTGAGATTGAGCTCCATAAGGAATCTACTTAACATCCAAATATCCTCCACCACTGGGATCCAACGTGCTAAGTCCTGGGGCTGTGGTGACTTTCAACACATGTTTTAGTCCTGCGGTAATATTTCTCATACATGCACCCTAAAATGCTATCACATAAAAACTCAGCATCAACTAACTACTACACATCACACTTGACAAGATATACACATACACTATTCACACATCATCATAGTTCCAACACTGAACACCTACATTACACACTTTGAATCCCAACACTTCTACAATACACACTTCCAAACGCCCCACTTCCTCCCCCTATCACAACCTTACCCCTGCAGATGCCCTGGGCCAGGGTCACGTCATTGCCGTAGTTGCACTCCAGTCCCTTGTGGTGGTCGCAGGGCATCGTGGGGCTGCAGTCCTGGTTCAGCTGGGAGGCACACACCTTGCAGCACCCGCAGCCGTCAGCCACCGCACTCGCCCCGGGGGGGCACGAGAGGGGCATGGCTGGACACTCACATACCGCCGGGCAGCTGGCACCCACCTGGAGGTGTGGGGAGGAGAGAGGAAGAGGATAGAGGAGAGGTTTAGGTTCCTAGGCATAAACTGAAAGAAGCATAGGAAAGTAAAAAGTCATTTTTGTCATGTAATTTCTTGTTGTGGTCTGCCTTCATGGGTAAAACACTACTAGTGATAAAGATGTTCTAGGAGTCTATTTTGTTCATTTTATATTCATTTTGAGATGTCAACTGATTATTTAAATTGATTATTGTGTCCCCTTTGGAGTGGTTTTGAACACTGTTTACAATTAATTGATGTACTTTAACTTCAATTTGAAGCTCATATAGTTTCTACCCCTTCATCCCTGTGGATGTCTTGTCTGTCTAGGCAGCTGTTTAAGTGTTGTATCCAATCCCCTGCCAACTCGTGAATCGAGTAGCAGTACATTAGTCTTCCGTGCCAACTTCTTCCAGTAAAAAAAATCAACAGTATGTAAAAGTCCCACCCTTAGACAGTGAGTCAAAGTTATTTGACAAGCACACACATGCCTATAAAAAAAAGACACAATTCAAGGTAGGACTGGTGGGCTACAAAAATAGTCGGTTACATTTTACATTACAGTGCCCTTATAACTGTGATTATTCCTGTAATCACAGTGTAACAAGTATTGTAATTACTCATTAGTAGGGTTAGGGTTAAGGATTACTACTGTAAGTACATTGTAACTAATTGTAACAATGAGTAATTACAAAATTACACGAGCAGTTACACAGTAGCACTGTCTTGTAAAAGTGTTACCAAATAGTCTGTAGGCTACAGCAGTTTGAAAATATATATCTTCAGGCAACAGAAAAAAACGGTAGACAAAGTTCTCACTTGTGTCTCTCTAAAATACAATTACTTGCGTATGACAGTCAAATCACCTCCAACTGCTCATTACAAAACGATCTAAGCAATCCACTCATCCATTGCTATTTTGTTGCATGATTTGCATATGATCAAAATCATACTAATTTGACAGCTGCCAAGGTGATACGACTTACCTGACTGGTGACTGCCATTGTCAAGAAAACAAAGATGATACGTTTTGCCATAATTATTGAAAATTCCAAAGAAACAGTAGACAGTTGTCAAAAAACAAGCTCTGACCTCGTTATTAGTCCGCTTGAAGACAGTTCTGAACTTTTAAATCCTCTTTCAAGAATAGACTACAGTCGCACAGTTGCGTTAGATGAATAGCAGTCGTTGAAGTGTAGAGAACAGTTATTTTCATCCCTTCCCGGAGATCGTCACAGCACTCTAAAAAAATCATTCAACAGAGAGAGTATCCTGATCTACTTTAAACCAACTCGTGAGCTACGCAGAAACTCCGCCCATGCATCGCCATATGTCCAGCCAATTATCATTCGGGCAGCGGGCCAGACATTCCAAATGGGTGGAGTTAAGGAGAGGGCTACAAATTGATTGGGGGGCGTGCTTGGGGATGAATACTGTCATTCATAAAAATCTGTAGAAGTAGGTCGTGTTTATTTTATTGTGCTGGACTAAAATGTAACCGGTGCTTTTAAGTCACATTTAGGCTTCCTGACATTCCACCTTTGTAGCCACCGCTCTGCTAACACCAAGATAAATATACCCGGCTTGCTGGTGAGCGCTGCAGACACTCCCAGTACAGTACAGTAATACTTATAGCAACAGCACCTCAGGAAAGGCGAAGCATTCCGGTGGTTTGGATATTAGTGTAACAGTACAAAAAATGTAGTCAAGGTGAAATGCAAAACATTAAAGTTATATTAAGAGTATAGGTATTACATGATTTCAGGGAAGTGAGACCTTGTCTACCTACTTGTGGCTTAATAAACCTTGTCCATTTTGTGGACTGCACAGATGTGTTTCATTACTTCCTATGCACTGTCTACTTCCACTAAAGAACGGGTACTGGCTGGGTCTTGATTGTTTAAAACAGCCATGAGGATAGACCTTGGTGTGTATTGTAAAGTTAATGGTTAACCCTGTTTATTACTAAAAGCCCATGTGAGCCCATTGTGCATCTTCTCCCAGACTCCCACTCAATACTACATTCCCATTTTTCCCATCAAGTTCTCTTTCTTTGTGGTTAGCTACTCCCTTGTGCTCTTTCCATTCCTGACACACCTCAAACACACAACCCTTATTTGATGAAAGAATGCATGAAATATGATAGGGAGAATGTGCAGGTGAGAACAACATGAACGGTTAACAGTCATATTGGTCTCCTATAGACTGCCTAAAGCGGCATTGCTATTGATAGCAAAGCTGTTTTGCAACAGTTACTACTCAATAGAGCGTTGTAGTCCATAGAGCTCATATGTAAATAGAGTTGCCTCTCTGAAAGCCTTTTGAATGAACCTGGTTCCTCTCAAGGTTTCTTCCTATGTTCCTTCCTTCTAGGGAGTTTTCCCTAGCCACTGTGCTTTTTCTCTTTGGGGTTTTAGGCTGGGTATCTGTAAAGCACTTTGTGACAACTGCATATGTTTGAATTTGATTTGATTACATTAGCAGCGATCCGGAAGGAACTAGCCATAACTTACCAGCTAGTCCTCACCCACCACTCAGGAAACACTGCTGTAGGGCTTAAAAGCTGTCTGCATCCCACATCGCACGCTATTCCCTATATAGTGCACTGCTTTTGATCAGAGCCCTGTAGGCCCAGATAAAAAGTAGTGCACTATAAAAGGAATAGGGTACCATTTGGGATGCAAACGGTCTGTCTGTCACCAGTGGTAATGATGTGACCATTGGAGACGGAAGACATGGCCCATCTATTTTAATCCAGAGGTACAGGGTTTGAGAGACCTATTTAACCGGCGACCACGGGTTTTTGCCACATCACTGAGCTGGACGAGACAGACTGGGACATAATTTTTTTTTTAAACATGCTTTTTCAAAGACTAAGGCACCAGCCCATTTGAGAACAAGTCAAGTTGGAGGTTATTCCTGGTTTGACAATTGTTGAGGTGACTGTCAGAAGCCATATGATAAATAGGCCACAGGAGGACAATACTATGTCTGTCCCAAATGGTACCCTATTCCCTATGTATCCCCATTTGGGATGCATATTATGACACAACGGAAGAGAGAAATAGCTGATATTGTGTGTCTAAGGCTAGTCACACAGGTTGCACACAATACAGATAGACAGTACATTAGAGATTGAGGAGCACAATACTATGGTTGTATCCAAAATGGCTCCCTATTCCCTATGTAGTGCAGTAGTTTTGACCAGAGCTCTATGGGCTTTGGTCAAAAGTAGTCCACTATGTAGGGAATAGAGTGCACTTATGACACAACGGAAGAGAGAAACAGCTGATATTGTGTTTCTAAGGCCAGTCACACGGTGAACACAAAGCATGGAACTGGATACAGATAAGACAGTGCAGGAGAGAATGAGTGAGTGGCTGAGAGCAGAATGGAGAAAACAAGGAAGACCAATGGAAGCGATGGACAAAGAACTGGGCTGAGAAGAAAAGAGTGGGAGAAGGCTTGCCTGAGGGAGAAGAAATGGAGAGAAAGGAGGCGTACAGGGATAGAGGGGGAGAAGTGGAGAAAGGGAAGACAGGTGTTCTGTGGTAACAGAGCTTGTTTTTTCAAGGGGAGGAGGTAGCATACACCACATCTCCTGCTCCGCCCCTATATGTGGTGCTACTGACAGCCTGGCGTACAGTACAGTACTTCACACAAAGAAAACAAGCTATGGGGTGAAGATTCCCCTAGGTAGAGACCTAGAATCAGTTTCAACTCCCTAAATTCTAACCATAGCCATTATGGGGAAAGTACAAAACTGACCCAAGATCAGCGTCTAGAGGCAACTTCACCCAACACACAAAAACACAGCACTATGCTGGTCTTACCCAGCAAATATTATAACCTTTACATTTAAGATATCTTAAAATACACATTTGCCTACATATTTAAGATTTAAACAGAGGGCTAAATACAATGTTACATCATTTAATTCCACTAATTATCTAAATTACATTCTGAAATAGGTAGACTGAGTAGAGAAAATGTAGTAGCCGTATTCTGAAATAGAAAATAAGTGTGTATGAATGTGAAGAAAAGGGAGGGGGAGAAGGAAGAGAAAGGGCAGAGGAGAAAGAGGGGAATAGAGATAGAGGAATAGAGTTCCTCCTAGTTATTATACATTGAACAAAAATATAAATGCAACGTGCAACAATTTCAAAGAATTTACTTACCAGTTCATATAAGGAAATCAGTCAATTGAAATAAATTCATTAGGCCCTAATCTATAGATTTCACATGACTGGGAATACAGATATGCATCTGTTGGTCACAGATACCTTAAAATAAAAAGAAAGGGGTGTGGATCAGAAAACTAGTCGTATCTGGTGTGACCACCATTTGCCTCACGCAGCGCAACACATCTCCTTCCGATAGAGTTGATCAGGCTGTTGATAGTGGAATGCTGTCCCACTCTTCAATGGCTGTGTAAAGTTGCTGTATATAGGCAGGAACTAGAACCCGCTGTTGTACACATCGATCCAGAGCATCCCAAACAGGCTCAATTGGTGACAAGTCTGAGCTTTGCCCGGTTACGAAGCCGAACTGCAGTCAGGTCAAGACGACGAGCTTCTTACAATTTGTACAGAAATTCTTCAGTTGTGCAAACCCCCAGTTTCAGCTGTCCGGGTGGCTGGTCTCAAACGATCCTGCAGGTGAAGAAGCTGGATGTGGAGGTCTGGCATGGTTACACGTGGTCTGCGGTTGTTAAGCCGGTTGGAACTACTGCAAAATTCTCTAAACCGACATTGGTGCCTTACTGTAGAGGAATTAAATTATCTGGCAACAACTCCGGTGGACATTCCTGCAATCAGCATGCCAATTGCACACTCCCTAAAGACTTGAGACATCTGCAACATTGTGTTGTGTGACAAAACAGCACACCGTGCACATGTGTAATAATGCTGTGTTTAATCAGCTTATTGATATGCCACACCTGTCAAGTAGATGGATTATCTTGGCAAAGGAGAAATGCTCAGTAACAGGGATGTAAACCAATTTGTGCACAAAATGAGAAATAGGCTGTGTGCGCGTATGGAACATTTCTGGGATCTTGTTTCAGCTCACAAAACCAACACTTTACATGTTTAAAATATTTTTGTTAAGTGTATATTTGTAAAAAATGGTGTTTAAATGCATCATAGTGCCCCTTAATTGCAACAACTGAATCTGATATTCTATAGTGTTAATCTAGGTTTGTCTTCTGACTCATTTCAATTCAATAAACATCTTTCATGTTGAATGATATTCTGCAATGTGAAAATCCAACTTCTCTCTAATTAGTAAGTATGGTTAAATTCTGCTAACTTTCCCAGGGAGCGAATAAGCAGGGAATCACCCAACTGGGAGGTCTTGAAATTTTTGGAAATTGCCAGAATTTTTCAACCCCATTAGTAAGGAAAAAAGAAGCATACAGTGACATAACATTGTATAAAAAGTTTTAATTTCAATTACTTCATTAACCTAATAATAGAAAACCATTAACAGGGAAAAGAACATTAAAACTGCAGCCTCGGGAGGATAAAAAATAAGTGATGCTTATTTAAAAAAAGAAAAATATAATCTCCCTCTCCAAAAAAAAGACAGGGACAGAGGGGCACGCACACGTCGTCTTCACTGGTCAGGGGGTGATTTTCATCTGGACTGTTCAACTGAAACAAGAAAAGAGGGAGAGGTTAGTTTACAGCATCAATCAAGTGTACCCACATAAAATTACTGGCAAAAAAATTACCTACAAATAAAATAGATCCCTTCAGCATAACTATACAGACCACATACTTGGAATGACTAGGTAATAATCAAATGCTCTAGTGTCATCAACAATTCCTTTGAAGGAACAATTGCAAGCAGCAACGACATTGCAAACAGTAATAATGAAGGAAATTCCAAAACTCAGAGGAAAAAATGAGAAGTGAAGACATGGTTGTGTCTGAAATGGCATCCTATTCAGTGCACCACTTCTGAATAGGATGCCTATGTGAGCCTATGTGGCTCTAATCAAAAGTAGTGCCCTACATAGGGAATAGGGTGACATTTAAGACAACAAAAAACATGAAAAAGTCCTGCAGTAGCACATGAAAGCCAAATGAGTGCTAGAATAGTTGGTTGGATATAGCTTACTGTAGGTGGAGATGTCAATCTCTTCTGGGAGCTCTGCCACGTTGACCTCGAAGCGGTCCTGCACATCGTTCAGGGTCTTGGCGTCAGTCTCGTCAGACACAAAGGTCACGGCCAGACCTTTCGTCCCGAACCTGCCAGCACGGGCCACTCTGTGCAGGTAGGTGTCGGAATCCTCGGGCATGTCGTAGTTGAAGACGATGTTGACGCGCTCAATGTCCATCCCTCGGCCAAACAGGTTGGTGGCCACCAGGATCCGCCTCTGGAAGTCCTTGAACTGCTGGTACCGGGAAAGCCTAGGGGAGGAAGGGAGGCATCCATAGATTTAAAATAAGTAGAACAGGCATTATACTTCCTGCTTTACTCGTGTGGGTACACTGAAACTGTGACCCACAAACATGTCATCTGAGAGAACGTTATTGTTCAGTCCCTATGGATAACAGCTTCTGTTACATGACTATTATACAAAATGTGCATGTAATTGAGATTCTCAATTTGATTGCTCAACTCCTCCGCCCTCTCCTTTTAAAAAAAAAAAGGTCAAAAGTAACTGAGGAGGAGGCCTCCCGGGTGGCGCAGTGGTCTAGAGCACTGCATCGCAGTGCTATGCTGCGCCACCAGAGTCTGGGTTCGCGTCCAGGCTCTGTCGCAGCCGGCCGCGACCGGGAGGTCCGTGGGGCGACGCACAATTGGCTTAGCGTCGTCCGGGCTAGGGAGGGTTTGGCCGGTAGGGATATCCTTGTCTCATCGCGCTCCAGCGACTCCTGTGGCGGGCCGGGCGCAGTGCGCGCTAACCGAGGGGGGCGGGTGCACGGTGTTTCCTCCGACACATTGGTGCGGCTGGCTTCCGGGTTGGAGGCGCGCTGTGTTAAGAAGCAGTGCGGCTTGGTTGGGTTGTGCTTCGGAGGACGCATGACTTTCGACCTTCGTCTCTCCCGAGCCCGTACGGGAGTTGTAGCGATGAGACAAGATAGTAATTACTAGCGATTGGATACCACGAAAATTGGGGAGAAAAGGGGATAAATTTATAAAAAAAAATAAATAAAAATAAATAAAAATAAAAAGTAACTGAGGAGAGGAGGAAATGTGCTTGTATGAAATTAGACTCCATTCACACATCATGAAAATTACATTTACAGGGGTGGAATCCCAAATGACAATGTGCAAAGTAATACAAATAAATTTAGCTAGACATTTTATGCTACTTATCGTTTTAAATATGTGCATGCTTCTCCTCAGAGTAAGCAGCTGATTCAAAAGGGGAGGGGTTGATGTCAAAACTCTTCAGCGAAGGACACTTGTTCTTCCTCAGCAGGAGGAGGCGAGGACACCGTTTCCCTACTAACAGATTGACACTCCTCAACCACTTATCGGTTTACAGATAAGAGAGGACGAGTCGGCGAGGACAGTCTTTTGTCCAAATGAGAATTTCCCAATGAAAGCCAAGACCCAATCGACCCCTAAACCCTATGCACATATTGATATCTGAGATGAAGATGAGATGAAGTGTAAGCAATATCCTAATATTTGATATCCTAATATTGCTTATACCAATCAAAACCTCTCAGATTTTAACAAGTGCATAGACTGTAGGGTTTAGCCAGTTTTTCCTCTCCGTCAGAACCCACCTCTCTTCCTGGGCCATGCCCCTATGGATGGCGATTGCAGGGAAGTTCTGCTCCACCAGCAGCTGAGACAGAGCCACACAGCGCTGCACAGACTTCACGAAAATCACCACCTTCAGACAGGGTAGAGAATGGCAGTGAGACACAGAACACAAATATGGGGCAAAAACCCATGCTGCATCTGATGTGGCATCCTGGCTTTACCCTTGTCAGATAGCTGTACACTCCGAAGACAAAAAACATAGGGCATAAAACCCTCAGGCAGAAACTTTGTCGGTGCATAGACAAGAGTTCACTTGAATGAGTACAATTGCATTTAAAAACGTGACTTTCAAATCCATGGACAAAATACATTCTACTCAGATTAAAACTAAAACAAATTACGTTTTAGCATTAAAAGCTCTGAAAATATTTATTTTGTCCGTACCTGGTTGAACTCAAGCACATCGAGCAGGTCGAATAGCTTGCGGTTCTTCTCGCTATCCTTCAGCTTGCAGTAGTACTGCTGCAGGCCGTGCAGCGTCAGCTTGGTCTCATCGTCCACAAACACCTCCATGGGCTACAGGAGGAAGGAGATAGTCATTAAGCACCAAACAGAACACAGGGAGGGACTACCTGGACTTTCATTGCAAAACCTTTTGCTACAGTGTGTCCTAATGAATCTAACATGGGGAAAGTTTCACTCTTTGGGCCAGTTCTATAAACCTAGCTACATTAAGTGAATACCTGAGTAACCACATTCTGTGTTGGTGAATGAAGAACTACAAATGTGATTGTGAACGTCAATTACTAGTACTAGAGCTGGATGGAACTTATAGCTTTAATGCAAGGACTGTTCCTCCCAAAAATGTCCAGAGGCAGGGTCAGAGCCCTAGACCCAGGTTAAGAGAGTCACTCTGCCCCCCCCTGGTATGGCCACACGTGACACGGACAGTCACGAGCAGGCAAAGCGTAGAGAGGCTTGACTGGAACTTTTTACATGAATATTAAACCATATGCAAAAATCACTTAACTATCCCTTTAAAAAAGGGGCAATCAGCAGTTTCTACATACATTTTTGGACATTTAAATTAAAAGAATATAACAAATGCCTCATGAGCTTAGTTCAACTTTCATACCCCATCAGAATCCCAAATAAGCTTGTTTCACTCCAATATTTGTAAACAAAGTAAAACGTAAAAACTACAGCCTCAAAACATTGTCAAAATGATAATTCTGATATCATTGATGGTCAGTCCTTGCATCCATAGAGAGGTCGACCGATTATGATTTTGCAAAGCCGATACCGATTATTGGAGGACCCAAAAAAGCTGATACCGATTAAATCGGCCGATATATTTTTCATTTTTTTTGTAATACTGAACACTTATTTTAACTTAATATAATACATCAATAAAATCAATTTAGCCTCAAATAAACATGTTCAATTTGGTTTAAATAATGCAAAAACAAAGTTGGAGAAGAAAGTAAAAGTGCAATATGTGCCATGTAAAAAAGCTAAAGTTTAAGTTCCTTGCTCAGAACATGAGCACATATGAAAGCTGGTGGTTCCTTTTAACATGAGTCATCAATATTCCCAGGTAAGAAGTTTTAGTTTATTATAGGATTATTAGATACACCTTTGACTATTGGATGTTCTTATAGGCACTTTAGTATTGCCAGTGTAACAGTATAGCTTCCGTCCCTCTCCTCGCCCCTACCTGGGCTCGAACCAGGAACACACACAACAGCCACCCCCGAAGCATCGTTACCCATCGCTCCATAAAATCCACGGCCCTTGAGCAAGGGGAACAACTACTTCAAGTCTCAGAGCGAGTGCCGTTTGAAACGCTATTAGCGCGCACCCCGCTAACTAGCTAGCCATTTCACATCGGTTACACCAGCCTAATCTCGGGAGTTGATAGGCTAAGTCATAAACAGCGAATAGCTGCTGGCAAACGCACGAAAGTGCTGTTTGAATGAATGCTTACGAATGCTTACTTAAATAAAACGTTTATTCTTTCAGTGAAATACGAACCGTTCCGTATTTTGTCTAAATAGTCCTGTTACTTTGCACAACCTTCAATGTTATGTAAAATTCTGGGAAATTAGTTCGCAACGAGCCAGGCGGCCCAAACTGTTGCATATACACCCTGACACTGCATGCAATGAACGCAAGACAAGTGACACAACTTCCCTAGTTTAATATTGCCTGCAAACATGAATTTCTTTTAATTAAATATACAGGTTTAAAAATACACTGCTCAAAAAAAATAAAGGGAACACTTAAACACAATGTAACGCCAAGTCAATCACACTTCTGTGAAATCAGACTGTCCACTTAGGAAGCAACAATGATTGACAATAAATTTCACATGCTGTTGTGCAAATGGAATAGACAAAAGGTGGAAAGTATAGGCAATTATCAAGACACCCCCAATAAAGGAGTGGTTCTGCAGGTGGTGACCACAGACCACTTCTCCAGTTCCTATGCTTCCTGGCTGATGTTTTGGTCACTTTTGAATGCTGGCGGTGCTTTCACTCTAGTGGTAGCATGAGACGGAGTCTACAACCCACACAAGTGGCTCAGGTAGTGCAGCTCATCCAGGATGGCACATCAATGCAAGCTGTGGCAAGAAGGTTTGCTGTGTCTGTCAGCGTAGTGTCCAGAACATGGAGGCGCTACCAGGAGACAGGCCAGTACATCAGGAAACGTGGAGGAGGCCGTAGGAGGGCAACACCAAGATTGGCAAATTCGCCACTGGCGCCCTGTGCTCTTCACAGATGAAAGCAGGTTCACACTGAGCACATGTGACAGACGTGACAGAGTCTGGAGACGCCGTGGAGAACGTTCTGCTGCCTGCAACATCCTCCAGCATGACCGGTTTGGCGGTGGGTCAGTCATCGTGTGGGGTGGCATTTCTTTGTGGGGCCGCCCCACACGATGACTGACCCACCGCCAAACCGGCCATGCTGGAGGATGTTGCAGGCAGCAGAACGTTCTCCACAGTGTTGCTTCCTAAGTGGACAGTTTGATTTCACAGAAGTGTGATTGACTTGGCGTTACATTGTGTTGTTTAAGTGTTCCCTTTATTTTTTTTGAGCAGTGTATATACTTCGGTGTTTTGATTTTAAGGCATTGATGTTTATGGTTAGGTACATTCGTGCAACGATTATGCTTTTTTCGCAAATGCGCTTTTGTTAAATCATCCCCCGTTTTGTGAAGTTGGCTGTCTTTGTTAGGAAGAAATAGTCTTCACAGTTCGCAACGAGCCAGGCGGCCCAAACTGCTGCATATACCCTGACTCTGTTGCACAGAACACAAGAGAAGTGACACAATTTCCGTAGTTAAAAGAAATTCACGTTAGCAGGCAATATTAACTAAATACGCAGGTTTAAAAATATATACTTGTGTATTGATTTTAAGAAAGGCGTTGATGTTTATGGTTAGGTACACAATGGTGCAACGACAGTGCTTTTTTCACGAATGCGCTTGTTAAATCACCTGTTTGGCAAAGTAGGCTATGATTCAATGATAAATTAACAGGCACCGCATCGATTATATGCAACGCAGGACAAGCTAGATAAACTAGTAATATCATCAACCATGTGTAGGCAAATAGTGATTATGTTAAGATTGATTGTTTTTTATAAGTTTAATGCTAGCTAGCACCTTGGCTCCTTGCTGCACTCGCAGCAGTCTCCTCGTGGAGTGCAATGTAATCGGCCATGATCGGTGTCCAAAAATGCCGATTGTTATGAAAACTTGAAAATCGGCCATTCCGATTAAATTGGTCGACCTCTAATCCATAGCTCTACGAATTTGAGAGAGGGTAAATTTCTCCAGATCTATCCCTCAGCTTTTTACCGAAACGGGGCGAGGAATATACTTCATGTTTCTACTGCCGATTGCCTCTTTCAAAGTGCAATTTAGGGAGATTAGTCAATCTGTGTGTGTGTAAAACTGCTACTTTATGTTTCAGAACATGTACATAACTTGTGGCTACGGGAACCCCTTCCAACTTACATCCTGCATGAACTTGCGGCAGACAGGGCGGATCTCTTTGCTTAGGGTGGCACTGAACATCATGCACTGCTTCTCATGGGGTGTGAGCCTGAAGATGTCCTGAACATCACGCCTCATGTCTGAGGGAGAGACGATAGGAAAATAATATGTCAGTCACAAAAATGTCAACCCACTCAGTCTGAAATCCGAGTACTACATAAAATAACATTTAAATACACTTTACTATGTTTTGGCTAAATCCTTAAGGTCAGACCATCTATCACAATCTGTTCCAAGATCCAATACTACTTAGTATGAAAGTGTATTAGAAGTGCAGTCTAAGTTGTATGCTAGTAGGTACATTGAACACGTTTTCAATTAACCGTTCATCTTTGAAGTTTCAACTTACTCCCGTCACGCACACACATCTGACATCACCCCACCCCCCCTGTCCTACTCACCCAGCTGCTCCAGCATCTTGTCACACTCATCCAGGACAAAGTGCTTCACGTTCTTCAGGTTCAGGGTCTTGTTGCGGATGAGGGCCAGGATGCGGCCGGGCGTTCCCACCACGATGTGGGGGCAGTTCTTCTTCAGCACGTCCTCATCCTTCTTGATGGACAGGCCCCCGAAGAACACAGCCGCCTTGACGGTGGGCATGTACTTGGAGAAGCGCTCATACTCTTTGCTGATCTGGAAGGCTAGCTCTCGTGTGTGGCACATCACCAGCACAGACACCTGGTAGACAGAGAGAGGTAGGTAGGGGAGGATGTTTAATACAGAGCTCTGGACATCCCAATTTTTTTTTTGAAAAAAAAGGATAGAAAAGCGCTGTGTAAAACAGTGATAATAAAAGCAGAACAAATTCAGACAGCACATTAGGGTTTGACCGAGGTAGGCTGGCACTGTAAATAAGCATTTGTTAACTGACTTGCCTAGTTAAATAAAAAGTTGGCGATTAGATGTAAACACTTTATGCAAGTTTCCCAGATACAGATTAAGCCTATTTCTAAACTTAAAAAGCACTCAATGGATTCTCCAGTGAAAGCCATTTTTAGTCCAGGAGGACTAGGCTTCAATGTAACTGCAATTCAATGGCTGCGTCCACAGTGTAAAGACAAATTTCATTATTCAAAACACTCACCTGCCCATCCACAGGTTCAATCTGCTGCAGGGTGGCCAGTACAAACACAGCCGTCTTGCCCATACCAGACTTGGCCTGGCACAGGATGTCCATGCCCAGGATGGCCTGTGGGATACACTCGTGTTGGACTGAAAGACAGAAACACAAGTCAGAAGTATTTTCTATTTTATTTAACTAGTCAAGTCAGTTTAGAACAAATTCTTATTTATAATGACGGCCTACGAAAAAGGCAGGGACACAAAACTACAGAGAGACCTAAGACAACATAGCAAGGCAGCAACACATGACAACACAGCATGGTAGCAACATGGTAGTAGCACAAAACATGGTACAAACATTGGGTACAGACAACAGCACAAAAGGAAAGGTAGAGACAACAATACGTCACACAAAACTGCTACAACTGTCAGTAAGTGTCCATAATTGAGTCTTTGAATGAAGAGATTGAGATAAAAACGGTCCAGTTTGAGTGTCTGTTGCTGAAGAGACAAGCGACCCAGGGATGTGCGCGCTTTGGGGACATTTAACAGAATGTGACTGGCAGAACAGGTGTTGTATGTGGAGGATGAGGGCTGCAGTAGATCTCAGATAAGGGGGAGTGAGGCCTAAGAGGGTTTTATAAATAAGCATCAACCAGTGGGTCTTGCTACAGGTATACAGAGATGACCAGTTTAAGTATGATGTGATCCTTTAAGGGGCATACATGTATTAGTCATAGTTAATTACTTTCGACCAGGACCCATATATAGAGCACTACTTTTGAACAAAGCCCTATGGGCCCTGCTCAAAAGTAATACACTATGTCAGGAATAGGGTGCTATTTGAGACACACAGAATGGACAAAGTCAAAGACGGTCCTTGGTTAACGGTGGGCAGTGCCTGTGAGACTCACCTTCAGAGGGATGTTCAAAGCCACAGTCGACAATGGCGCGGAGCAGCTCTGGTTTGAGCAGGAAGTCTCGGAAACCGGAGCTGTGGATGGAGACATAAGAGCCCTTTACCTCCTTCTTGCCCGCAGGTGTGGCGGTCTCCGGGGCAACCTGAGGCTCCTCATCCTCTTCATAGTCCAACAGCTCGTTGTCAACGTCATTCTCTGCCATTCTAGAGAAGGGGTACTTGCGTTAGTTGAAGCTAGGAAAGACGGGAGACTAGTCTGGGGGGGACGACGACGGGACTGTATGAACAGTAAATTCATAAGGTTAATTGAAATGCCAATTCAATAATCTATGTAAAATTATTCACCATCTAACCTTAGTTATATTAAATGATTACGATTCTTGTGACTTAACTTCCCGAATTGAATCCTACTGAAACATCACTGTCTAGCACAGAGTTTCTCATACTCGGTCCTGGGGACTGTAAGGGGTGCACGTTTTTTTTGCCCTATCATTACACAGCTGACTCAAATAATCAAAGCTTGATGAGTTCATTATTTGAATCAGCTGTATAGTGCTACGGCAAGAACCAAAACGTGCAACCCTTAGGACCGAGTTTGGGAAACGCTGGTCTGACGTGTATTCCTACATAGCATTAGCTAGCTAACGGCTAGGCTGCTAATAATGCTAGTAGCAGGCCGCACTCACACCACCAAAGTTTGATAGTATACAAAATGGGAAGCGAATACATTTGACACAATCATTACAATTTACCTAACTAGAAACAATGATTGGACCAGCGACCACCCAGTTTACAGTAGTTAGCCAGTTGCCAGATTCAATTAAGTTGAATAGGGAGTCATGCCTCACAATGGCAGCCGCCTCCACTCATTCAAACTTTGACAGAAAAGTGCTATAAAAAAAGGACAATAATAGGTTCCAAATACAGGGTGAACATTCAGAAACAACGTTGACTCAAATTAATAACAAGCAAGACATTTCTAGGACCTTACTTCACCTAAAATGTAATTCTCGGAACCAACCTGCGACACACTGCTAGCAGAAGTTAACTGCTAACTGACATGACCGTACTAGCATTAGCTTGACGCAATGCTAAATGTGTTAGTTAGCTAGCCAGATCGCACAAGGTTTTAGCAAAGACTAACACCAATATAGTCGAACATTCCTGCTATTTTTGAGCGTTATGGAAAGAGAAATAGATGGCTCCATTTTATAATCCATGCGATATTGAAAATTACTCAATACAGCACATTTCTTATGCATTTAAAATACACTTACTTCTCGGTGTTAATTCAAATCGGCTTCGACTATCACTGTTAGCTAGGTTCACAGGGGCAGTACTCAAGTCCGGAAGCACTGTGCTCGTGTCTTCGTGGCCACTATTGGTTAATTTAAAAGGCAATCTCCCCAAACCGGTCTGAAAACGAACCATGATTGGCCTATTCAAATGTCGATCTTGAAAATGACAGCAAATAAGGCGGGATTTCACCAGCTACCCTTAACTTAATTTTGGGCATCATTTCTTGTTTGACAACACTGTTATGAAAAAAGTACACTGAGATAGCCTTATTCAGCAATAATGTAAACATTTCTGATTTCTGTAAATTATAGCTACGTATGACTAGGTTTCCTAACCCAGGAATGATTTCTGAATTTAGATTCGAATCGATTAGATTAATTTATTAGTCACATACATAGCGTCGCAGATGTAATTGCAGGGTACAGTGAAATTCTTAAGATCTGAACTCCAACAGTGCAGGTCAAAAAGATAAGTGAATGAAACAATATTAATATTAATAATTATATACACCATATATACATATTTATTTACAACATTTACAAACCAACAGCCTGCATTCATCCAGTTTGTATAAATTATGATAGAAGTGTGACATGACTGTAATGAGTATCTTGGACTAATAGGCAGTTGGCTTAAACCATGTATTCATAATTGGCAATATGTGTGCCTGCCTTGATCATATCAGCTTACCACATCTGTCTTCCCTCACCAAACCCATCAATGATTTGATTTATTTGACCATAATTTGGTTGGTCCATTTTATTGACACTAAATAGATGTTATTTTAACCGTAGCTGTTAAAAGTCCAACAGTGGGAGTGTGCAGACTGATGATGGCGCGACTTTAATTCCTGACTATTTCAGTTATGGCCAACAGAGGGCAACATTTATCCATAAAATACGATTAAACCTCACTGAACCAAAGTGAATTAGGTTACATTGTAAACTTTACAGGGATTTCGTATGTGATCAGAAACAATGCCTTGATTTCCCAGAGTGGTCGCTCTGTGCTATTGTAGTTGACGTAATCATGTACAATGGCATGACGTAATATATGAGCCTATGACGTAACGCACTCGAGAGAAGGTTCAGTGCCTACTTCTGGCTCAGTTGAGTTGATGATTTGCAAAGGACAGTCATCCTCATGATCAAATAAATCACTTTGAGTGGACAAAGACGACATTCTGTGAGTACAGCAAAACGGGCCAAGATTTTGTAATAAAATAAATAAAAAATTATTTTAAAATGTATTTGTTTATAAAAAAAAATGTCAGGTCCAATCTGAAGGGTGCCTGAAAACACAATGGATAGAAATCATAAACGGTTGAGAATAATTCTTCAAAAGGTAAGTCTCATAAGTGATAAAAAATAGTTTTTGTTAATTCTGGGGCTTTCTCTCTTGATATGTAATGAGGCTCTTATTGGTAGTATAGCGTATATGCTGTAAAAACAGATTGACATGATTTATAGTTGGAAAAGTGGGCTTAATAATGGAGGGCTCAAGTTAAATGTATTTCCTTACGTTCATAAACCCCAGGCTGGGACCCTCCAAGCTAGTGCTGGAGAGCAGGTGCTCCAGACAAATGCCCATTCCGCTGGCCATGATGGACTAAGGCTGCCAGCCCTGGGAGACTGCCCCAAGGACAGCCCCCTAAAGGTAAGAAACAGCTTTTAGTTCTGTTGCAAAACGTCTGGTTGTAACGGAGACCAGTTGGTTGTAATCTAGTAATATGACAGGTTGAAAACCAGTTTACAACAAGATAATAACGCTATTAAGACACATGGACCACCTACTAGTTAGAACTAATTTTATTTGAATTCTGATTTGAATTCTGATTGTAATTCTAAGGTTATGATTTATATTTGGAGAAGCGGGCTTAATAATGGAGGGCTCAAGTTAAATGTATTTCCTTATGTTCATAAACCCCAGGCTGGGAACCTCCAAGCTAGTGCTGGAGAGCAGGTGCTCCAGACAGACGTCCATTCCGCTGGCCATGATGGACTAAGGCTGCCAGCCCTGGGAGACTGCCCCAAGGACAGCCCCCTGAAGGTAAGAAACAGCTTTTAGTTCTGTTGCAGAACGTCTGGTTGTAACGGAGACCAGTTGGTTGTAATCTAGTAATATGACGGGTTGAAAACCAGTTTACAACAAGATAATAACGCCATTAAGACACATGGACCACCTACTAGTTAGAACTATTAATAGTATTGGAATTCTGATTGTAATTCTAAGGTTACGATTTATATTTGGAGAAGCGGGCTTAATAATGGAGGGCTCAAGTTAAATGTATTTCCTTTTGTTCCTGTACCCCAGGCTGGGAACCGCCAAGCTAGTGCTGGAGAGCAGGTGCTCCAGACAGACGTCCATTCCGCTGGCCATGATGGACTAAGGCTGCCAGCCCTGGGAGACTGCCCCAAGGACAGCCCCCTGAAGGTAAGAAACAGCTTTTAGTTCTGTTGCAGAACGTCTGGTTGTAACGGAGACCAGTTGGTTGTAATCTAGTAATATGACGGGTTGAAAACCAGTTTACAACAAGATAATAACGCCATTAAGACACATGGACCACCTACTAGTTAGAACTATTAATAGTATTGGAATTCTGATTGTAATTCTAAGGTTATGATTTATATTTGGAGAAGCGGGCTTAATAATGGAGGGCTCAAGTTAAATGTATTTCCTTATGTTCATAAACCCCAGGCTGGGAACCTCCAAGCTAGTGCTGGAGAGCAGGTGCTCCAGACAGACGTCCATTCCGCTGGCCATGATGGACTAAGGCTGCCAGCCCTGGGAGACTGCCCCAAGGACAGCCCCCTGAAGGTAAGAAACAGCTTTTAGTTCTGTTGCAGAACGTCTGGTTGTAACGGAGACCAGTTGGTTGTAATCTAGTAATATGACGGGTTGAAAACCAGTTTACAACAAGATAATAACGCCATTAAGACACATGGACCACCTACTAGTTAGAACTAATAGAATTGGAATTCTGATTTTAATTCTGATTGTAATTCTAAGGTTAACCCTTATGTGACATGTCACTTAGTACCACCATGCCTATGGTGAAATAGGTGGTTTCTATGGTGATATGATTTCCCCACTGTTGTTATTTGTCTCAGAACCTTGTGCCGAAGCCCCAACAAGGCCCCAGGCCCAGCCGAGAGGCTATCAAGGCTAGAAGGGCTAGGGAGGCTAAGTCAGGGGTGGTAAACCAAAGCCGCCAAGTAGTTGGTGTGTTGGCACTGCCTCAAACTCTATCTCAAACAATCAGTAACAGTGAGTATTGATCTCCACTTCCAAAATTCTTGGATTTTTTGATGGAATTCTAAAAGGACATACAGTATGGTGGAAGGATCCACTATTATCTACGACTCTCCTCTTTCTGTAGGTGTCCTGCCAGCTATCAAGATGGGCACTAAAGTTACTAAAATGGAGACAACAGGTGGGTATTGGTGACACAGTGTTTATTCTTGATTATACAACTTCAATAGAATCGTTGCTGTGGTCACTAGCTTGTTCGGTGGTAATTCTGATTCTGAATCCCAGGTCCCCTGAAACCTAATGATGGCGAGATAATGATCTCCTTTCCATCTGTTGATGACCTCCTGACCACAAAGAGTGATGTCACGTCCGAGGCTAAGAGCGATGATGCCTCCTGTCCAATTTCACCTGAGGCGTTCTCTCTAACAAACTTCCTGAAGTCTCACCCGTGAGTCCTGCTGTGAACCTCATTATGTGCAGAAAAAATATAATCTATATAAACACTAGTTTAAGTTGCCAATGATTCCTGGTGTTTGTTTGTTTTCCAGTCAGAGAAAGCTTATCAGGAAGTTCCTCAAACAAATGGTAAGTCCCCCATTTTTTCTGCTTTTAAGGGTGGAGTGATCATCGGAAACAACTATCTTGTAACATAAAAACTACTAGCTGTCAGATTGTTGTTTTCTGTTTCTCTTTCTAAGAACGTGACAATAGGCGACCTGGACGAAGTCATCGAGTGGGTGGTGTGTGTCTCCAGTGAGGTGTTCCTCCCAGTGATGGCTCTGCACAGGACCTCCAGACCAGAGTCGTCAGACTCATTCCGCTGGGGGTCAGGTGTGCTCCAGATCATCTCTGAAAAGTTCCACCAGCGGAGTTCTGAGCCGAAGGGAAGGCTCCTGGGCGGGCAGCCGCCCACTCCCCCTTCTGAGACCGACAAGGAGCTTCAGGGCATAGCAGATCTGTCTGTGAGTAACATCCTGAAAAGGGCCCAGGAGGACCTCTTCTCTTCTGGTGAGGATGACCTGGAGAACACCCATCCAGGCATCACTCTGACCGAAGAGAAGCTCTCCAGCATCTTCTCAGAGCTGTTCAGGGGCGCCTGTGAGAGTGCCCAGGAGGCCGCCAGACGCATCCACCACATGAGGTCTGGAAGAGGCAACAACAGCCGAAATGGGAGACGCCCTGGGTCACCAACAGAGTTGGGAGAACTGGGGTCAGTGAGGAGTCCCAAGGGAAGTGACGTCCATAAAGCCCTTAGCGAGGGGTCCCTCCCTGTCTTTGCCCTGTTTGGGGAGAGGCCAGGGGAAGTTGGGGAGACCAGCAGCCCTGCTGGGGAGATGGACGAGACCCAGACTGCCAGCACTCCCAGCATTCCCCGGTCTGGGCATGGCGGCAGAAGGAGTAGCCAGACCACCATTCCCACCACCGGCCACAGAGAGGCAGGAGTCACAGCCAGTAACATCTTCGATGTTATTTTTCATCTGGCGCACTCCGACACTGACCGGGAACTCCACCAGGAGTTCAGCAGTGAGGATGATGTTTCACTGAATGACATCATGGACATTAAGTTAACCCCGGCAGTGGAGCCCCTGGGGCAGATCCTGTCCTCATGGAGGCTGGTCAACAGGATCTTCAGGGGGAAGGTCCACTACTTTGGGAAGGAGCTCATCTGCAAGGTGTATCAGATGCTTCTGGACAGCGGTATGGGCAGGAGGCCAATGGCCCGCCAGAGCAGGTCCGAGCCCATCCTAAAAGACCTGGCTGCCAACCGTAGGCTCTCCAATGAATTCTTCACAGACGTGCTGTACATGTTCGTCCAACGTGCCATTAAGAATCTGCTGGAGAACTTCTTGGGTCTGCCGACCACCCCACCAGGTAGAGACATTATGTGGAATGACAACTTCAACTGGATGTACAGGGACGGCTGGGGGAACACCCCCACATCCAGCGAGGAGGAGTTGTGGGACAGCGACTCCACCTGGTCAAGTGGGCTTGGGGAGGAGGAGGTGGCAGAGTCCCGTGGGAGGTGGGCCGCTCTGTTGGAGAAGGGCAGATTCCAGACCCTCCAGTCCTCCGGCTCCCTCTCCCTCTCCGATGACAACAAGGAGGCACTAGGTTAGTTATTATGTTGTTTTTACCGTCTTTTGCACCCGCATAATCCCCTTCTTTCATTTCCCTTATTGTCAGTAATGGTATTTTCGTTTTCTCTCTCCTCTTTTTTTCTTATTTTTCTATACAGTGTTTGGAGACATTTTATGTGTGAAGTATTACTTTGAATCAATGTCAAATTCATTCTATAGAAGGCCGGGTTTCTGCAGGTTTTCACTCCGCCCTAGATTGATGAATTAAGGTCACTAATTAGTAAGAAACTCCTCTCACCTGGTTGTCTAGGTCTTAATTGAAAGGAAAAAACTAAAACCTGCAGACACTCGGCCCCCCATGGAATGAGTTTGACATCCGTGTATTAAATAAATGTTGATTTGACTAGGGGCCGTCTGCCAGGTCCTGACCTCCAGGGTGGGAGACATCCTGAACAGTACCTGCAACGACGATTACAAGGCCAGGCTCATCATCCAGAAAGGTACACTTATAACCTGTTTTACCCATATGACCAGTAATAACAATGTAATAACCTGTGTAATAACCAGTGTATTACCATTATAGTAAATGTGCCAGATACTGCATAGTGTTATACATGAATGTGGCTTTGAACCATTTCAGAATATGAGTGTGTTTTCTTAGGATTGGATTCCGGTGCCAGGGAAAGGTTCCCTGACTCTCAATGTCCCTCTTCACCCGAAGAAGAGGAGGTAGTTGTGAGTGCCATGACTGTCTCATACCCTAAACCCTCCACCTCAACCCAGGCAGCATGGGCAGCTCCTGCCCAGACTCTGGATGTTTTTCTGCCCAGACCCTGCCTGGATGAAGAAGAGTTAGTGGCCAGCACCTCCATGAAGGACAACTCTATGACGACCACCCATGCAGCACGGGCAGCTCCTTCCCAGACCCTGGAAGAAGAGGTGGGAGAAGCTGAGGTGTCCGACGTGAGTGACAGCTCCCTGATGCCCACCAAGGCCCTTGAGAAGATTCCCTCCCTCCTACCAGGCAAGAATCTTATTGAGGAGGACATCCTCATTTGCAGCACTCCCTGGGCCACCGTCATAAGCCCCCAGACCCTGAAGTTTATCCTCCACGGCATCATGTGCCGACTGGAGGCCTCAGAGTCCCCCCAGACAAGGAAGGCCAATGACCCCTTCAGGCTGATGAAGGATCTCTTTCTGGAGGTCCAACATGCCCTTAAGTATGCTGACATCTCTGTCGTCTTTGGCCTGGAGGAGAGCATCCAATTCATTGGGGAGGATGCGGTGAAGGCCATCGTGAAGACTGCAGCTCAAAGATTGTCCCTGCGTTCGGACTCCAACCGGGCTCAACTGCGTGCCGCACGCTCTGGTGGCGAGGGAGCCATCAGGTGCATGGCGGACACCATCACACAAGTCATAGATGACTATTCCGAGGACTGGAGTTCCGACTGCCATTTTGGAGCCAGGAGGAGCCGTGCTAGTGGGAGGTCACACTCCTCAACGTCCTCAAGGAGTGATATCACCCTCACCGAGGAGCTCCTGGCCCGGAGGGAAACCCTTGAAGAGGACCTAGAGGAGATGGCTGATGACAGCACTGGTTTGGAGAAGACCATTGTAAGCTCAGCCATCTCTGAGAAGTCCCAGGTAATTAGCTACATTTCTGAGAGCACCGAGTCCATCAGCTGTGCCCTCTTCACAGACCTCGAGTACATCACCTCCACACATGAGACAGACAAGAACCAGTAGATCGTTTAGTTATTTGGGCTGTTTGATTGTGAGGCATCGACTCAAATCTGTTTCTCTCTCTACTAAGGAGAAGGAGAAGGAAAAGGCTATGAAGGAAGAAGTGAGGAAGTCAGGAAAGAAGAAGCCAGGTAATAACAAGGACCAGAAGAAGAACAAGGTGTCTCCTCTTGGCAATGATAGTAAGTCCTCATTTCTTTTCAGTCAACATGTGCATCTGTCTTCAGCACACTACTGTAATGTAAGGACGGGAGACTATGATGAAATTATCAGGGTCTTATTCATTAGCCACTAAATGGAAGAGAACAGACTAAAACAGGGAGGAACTTTCTTGAACTTGCCAATAACAAATGCTTGTTTTTGTTTTCTGTTTCAAAACATTTTGCTACTGTGTGCCTTAATGAACACGACCCTGATTTCATGCCCTGTTCTCTGTTACCTGTGTTAACTCGAAATGACACAACGACAAGGTTCCAGTTTAACAAAGTTTACTCTACTATATGAACACACTACACGGTAGCTATTACACTCCCGGCTAGGTCCAACAACGACCAGACATCCTGCGCATGCGCACTCTTGACTGAGTGATAGCCCCGTAATAACAGAAATATAGGGATACTTAAAACATGAACTTAACAATCTCCCCCTTTTCTTTAAAGACAAAAAAAACCTTTAACAACATAATTAAATGTCCAAGTATTATTCAAGATCCCCATTACAAATGGGTTGTGTGACAGTTTTTATTTGTATTACTCAAGCTGCCACTTTCCATTACTGAGAGCCTGTAGGAGCGAGAGCCTGTAGGAGCACAAGACCGGATGTTCCCTTTTTAGTCAGACAGTCAGCAAGCTGTTCCTTTGTGGTCGACCACAGAATCCGCTGGATTCTCTGTGCTTGAATAAGTTCCTTGATGCTGCTAATCTCGAAGTCTTTTCTCTGTAACAGACTTGGTTGACTTCACAGCATCAACTAATGAGTAGTTGTCAGTGACACAAACTACAGGTAGGAAGTGCCATTTTGTCCCACCAGTGATAACCTAGCGAAGCATCACTGAAGACAACTAGTTTCAAAGAGTCATCTTTTCCAACATGCTGAAACTTTAAAGTCACTTGTTGTGATTTCAGTTTACGAACAACTTTGTTTGCCTCATGAATCGTTTGTACAGTGGCGTGTTTTGTGTTAGATGCCAAGTTGCAACCATCAAACCAGGTCTACTCTGTCTCGCAGCCCATAAAATTTGTCCCATCTTTGACCTCAATTGACCAGCTTCAATTCCACATAGAGGGGAATTCCTTTGTACGGCTCTTGAAGAATCCATGTGGATGGGTTGAAGATTCTTGATATAGCTCTCCTGTTGCATCAGTATTTTTCCATCAACTGTAATAAACTCTATGCCAACATAACAAAAATGATCATGCTCCTCACGGCCAACCTAGAAAACAGCTTTGAGGTGTGGAATCACAGTTGAAGCAAAGGTCTGTGAGCCACCCCAGATAAAGTCACCAACATGACAGGCAAGTACTCCAGTCACATTGCAGTCTTGATCAAGCCAATAGAAGACTGCAGGATCCACTTGTGACATTTTTCCACCTGTATTCAGCATTGTTGCCTTGACTTTGTTGTACCAGTAGAGTGATCCATCTGCCAGTCCATACACACACTTTTTTAGTTTCCACAGTGTTCCTTCACTTTTAGCTTCGGGCGGAGGTCGGATGTGAATGTCCCTTGACAGCTCTGTTCCCTGCAAAAATCCAGATTTGATGTCTATGGAATTAAGTTTCCATTTTTTCTGGCAGATCACTGACATCAGCAATCTGAGTGACTCTGAGGCGCATGTCGGTGAGTCTTTTGGGAGTTGTTTAGCAGCCAGCTCCTCAAAACCTCTAGCCACTAGACGTGCTTTGGGCACTATTCCAGTTAAGGATTCTTTAAGGGTACACACCCACCTTGTTGAGACGCACTTTTGGCCAATGTCTTTGACTTCCTCAAACACTCAATTTTTCCTCCAATTACTGAGCTCATCTAGCTTAGCTGAGTCAAATGACACGTCCTTTGTTTCAAGTACATCATCATTTTGAATGTCATTCTGTTTTTCTCGATTTTCCATTGATTCAATTCTGATATTATCTACAAGTGACAGGTCAGCTGACCCTGTTGTACCAGAAAGTGTAGCTGGTTCAGAGTACTGCAAGTTGTACCAGTTCTTGTGTTTTACTTCTCCTGCTCGTCCAATGACGGTTGCTGCATGTGGAATACCACTTTCTCTGTCCATGTATTTAACAGTTTGTCCTGTTTTCAGATTGGAACAACCATGTTCTCTTAACACATATGGCTGTTGTTGAATGTTTTCCTCATTTGAACACTCAATAGTATTACCTGTGGCATGGTTGAAGGTCTCTGCTCCATTTCCTGTGTCAGTTTCAGTGTCCATATCATTGGATGTGACATCTGGTAGGTTTGTGTCTGTTACTGTGTCCTTTTTGTCATTTTCATTAGGAAACTGATTCTCAGCTACAGCCCCTCTATCTTGTTGATCATTTACTTTCTGCAATCTTGAGTGATGCACCCTGACAATCATGCCTTCGTGCCTCACAAATATCACCACACCATCTTGACCAATGACTACTCCCGGTCCTTTCCACTCTTGAGTCAACTCGTTTGTAGTACACTTTGTTTCCAGTTTCGTACTTCTCATCATCATTATTCCCTGAACTGCTGAGTAACTTCTGAAGTCTGTCAACTGTATCATGTACAAACTGTTTGTAAAGCTTTAACAATACTTTGTGTTTTTCTTTAGTGCTCATGTTCTCTGTGACTGTCAGAATCTCCATGTGCTCTGTGTCAGTCAGAACCTCATTTTTGCATGGACTCTGTGAGATGTCTTTGTCTAAAATGTTTACACAATAGTGGCCTGAGGTAGTAAGTTCAAGAGTCACTGGTTGTTTAAACATCACTGCCTTGTCATTTTTTATGTCTAGTACAGCCTCTGCCTTCTTGAGGGAAGCTTTGCTTAATAGTAAGGAGATATCTGTAGGGACCACCTCTGTTTCAATGTGACACTTAGTCTGACCAATTTTTGCTGGTATCTTAACTCTCTTGGTAGAATGGACAATTCTCCCATCTCCAAATTTGAAAACTCTTTTGCTTGGTGTGTCAATCATATTTTGTACTTCTTTCATATTTAGTTCACTGACATAGCTATCAAGCCATTTTGCACCACACACTGTCCGTGTACATGCAGTATCAATCACAGCAGATCCTAAGGATTCAACTATAAAAATCTCAGTATCAGATTCATTTGAAAACAGTGTAATGTTACACTGCTCTATCTCTGTGTTTACATTTTCCTCTGTTAGTTTAACTTGTTCATTTTTATGAGGACAGTCTTTAACCCAATGGTAAGTGCTTTGACAAATAGCACATTTCGATCTCCTTCCATATGTGTCCAGTGGATTTGTGCCGGGAAATGGCGCCCTCTTCTGGTTGTCTTGAGAACGTGACTTGTTGGCGCCTTTTCTGTGCTGCTCGGTGTAATATGCTGCGTCACTCACTTGCATTCCATCTGTTATTGGCGCGACAGACGTCTTCTCACCAAATATTATTTTTAGTGCCGACTTCATAGATGCAAAAGTCAGCGCAGTACAAGCAGTCAAAGCCAACTGTTTCTCCCTACCATCTAGACAGGCAGTATCTAGCAACTTGAAAGCTAACACTGCATCTGGGAGAACCATGTCGTACTTGCGCATTCTATTGTACCTCTGTTCGAAATCAATGATGTAGTCCGCAATTGCAACCGAAATATCTCTCGTAACACTGTCAAAGTTTGAATATGCCTTGTAGGCACGGTCTTTCTCTTCTTTAAGAAATACAGAATCCAGTGCTGTGATCAAAGTTCCCATACCGTCATCCTTGTTCAAATCCTCAACGGATATCTCCAGTGCTGTATCTCTCGCTCTTCCCTCGAGCGATAATATCACCGCAAGTGCTTGCTTTTTCGCGTCCAGATTAGTAACGCGTGTCCAGATTCCCAGTTCATTTTTCCAACTTTCATACGACCTCTTCTCGTCGAAGCGAGGTGGCACATTGTAGTTAGAAGCCATCCTCTGCTACCAATGTTAACTCGAAATGACACAACGACAAGGTTCCAGTTTAACAAAGTTTACTCTACTATATGAACACACTACAAGTAGCCATTACACTCCCGGCTAGGTCCAACAACGACCAGACTTCCTGCGCATGCGCACTCTTGACTGAGTGATAGCCCCGTAATAACAGAAATATAGGGATACTTAAAACATGAACTTAACAACCTGTTCAGCTACTGTGGCTGCAGATGAGCCAAAGAAAAAACAGGCTCTCTTCCCGCGGATCACAGCTGCCCTGGCAAAACTATTTTGCTTCCCCTGCAAAAAAAGATGCAAAAAGTAACTGTGCAGAGACGAGTTTTTGAAACCCTGATGCCACCTCCCCCAACCCACTTTCTAAAAAAACATCAGAGCCATCAGAAGAGAGAGATAACCCCCGCTACTCACAACCCATTTTATTACCCCCCCCCCCCCCATTTTGCTTCCTGCAACACAAATTCAAAAAAGTTCTGGGACACTGTAAAGTCCATGGAGAATAAGAACACCTCCTCCCAGCTTCCAACTGCTCTGAAGATAGGAAACACTGTCACCACCGACAAATCCACTATAATTGAGAATTTCAATAAGCATTTTTCTACGGCTGGCCATGCTTTCCACCTGGCTACCCCTACCCCGGACAACAGCACTGCCCTCCCCTCTGCTACTCGCCCAAGCCTTCCCCATTTCTCTTTCTCCCAAATACAGTCAGCTGATGTTCTAAAAGAGCTGCAAAATCTGGACCCTTACAAATCAGCCGGGCTAGATAATCTGGACCCTTTCTTTCTAAAACTATCTGCTGAAATTGTTGCCACCCCTATTACTAGCCTTTTCAACCTCTCTTTCGTGTCGTCTGAGATTCCCAAAGATTGGAAAGCAGCTGCGGTTATCCCCCTCTTCAAAGGGGGGGACACTCTTGACCCTAACAGCTACAGACCTATATCTATCCTACCCTGCCTTTCTAAGGTCTTCGAAAGCCAAGTCAACAAACAGATTACCGACCATTTCGAATCCCACCATACCTTCTCCGCTATGCAATCTGGTTTCAGAGCTGGTCATGGGTGCACCTCAGCCACGCTCAAGGTCATAAACGATATCTTAACCGCCATCGATAGGAAACAATACTGTGCAGCCGTATTCATTGACCTGGCCAAGGCTTTTGACTCTGTCAATCACCACATCCTCATCGGCAGACTCGACAGCCTTGGTTTCTCTAATGATTGCCTCGCCTGGTTCACCAACTACTTCTCTGATCGAGTTCAGTGTGTCAAATCGGAGGGTCTGTTGTCCGGGCCTCTGGCAGTCTCCATGGGGGTGCCACAGGGTTCAATTCTTGGACCGACTCTCTTCTCTGTATAGATCAATGATGTCGCTCTTGCTGCTGGTGATTCTCTGATCCACCTCTACGCAGACGACACTATTCTGTATACTTCTGGCCCTTCTTTTGACACTGTGTTAACAACCCTCCAGGCGAGCTTCAATGCCATACAACTCTCCTTCCGTGGCCTCCAATTGCTCTTAAATACAAGTAAAACTAAATGCATGCTCTTCAACCGATCGCTGCCTGCACCTGCCCGCCTGTCCAACATCACTACTCTGGACGGCTCTGACTTAGAATATGTGGACAACTACAAATACCTAGGTGTCTGGTTAGACTGTAAACTCTCCTTCCAGACTCACATCAAACATCTCCAATCCAAAGTTAAATCTAGAATTGGCTTCCTATTCCGCAACAAAGCATCCTTCACTCATGCTGCCAAACATACCCTCGTAAAACTGACCATCCTACCAATCCTCGACTTCGGTGATGTCATTTACAAAATAGCCTCCAAAACCCTACTCAATAAATTGGATGCAGTCTATCACAGTGCCATCCGTTTTGTCACCAAAGCCCCATATACTACCCACCACTGCGACCTGTACACTCTCGTTGGCTGGCCCTCGCTTCATACTCGTCGCCAAACCCACTGGTTCCAGGTCATCTACAAGACCCTGCTAGGTAAAGTCCCCCCTTATCTCAGCTCGCTGGTCACCATAGCAACACCTACCTGTAGCACGCGCTCCAGCAGGTTTATCTCTCTGGTCACCCCCAAAACCAATTCTTCCTTTGGCCGCCTCTCCTTCCAGTTCTCTGCTGCCAATGACTGGAACGAACTACAAAAATCTCTGAAACTGGAAACACTTATCTCCCTCACTAGCTTTAAGCACCAGCTGTCAGAGCAGCTCATAGATTACTGCACCTGTACATAGCCCATCTATAATTTAGCCCAAACAACTACCTCTTTACCTACTGTATTTATTTATTTATTTTGCTCCTTTGCACCCCATTATTTCTGTCTCTACTTTGCGCTTTCTTCCACTGCAAACCAACCATTCCAGTGTTTTTTAGTTTTTATTTTACTTGCTGTGTTGTATTTACTTCGCCACCATGGCCTTTTTATATTTTTATTTATTTATACATATATTTGTTTGCCTTCACCTCCCTTATCTCACCTCACTTGCTCACATTGTATATAGACTTATTTTTTTTCACTGTATCATTGACTATATGTTTGTTTTACTCCATGTGTAACTATGTGTTGTTGTATGTGTCGAACTGCTTTGCTTTATCTTGGCCAGGTCGCAATTGTAAATGAGAACGTGTTCTCAATTTGCCTACCTGGTTAAATAAAGGTTAAATAAATAAATAAAAATTTAACTTAATAAACACAACTTGCAGCTCTTTTGATCTTCTTCTTTACTTTTTTTGTACAGACCCACCTGCATGCTATAGATTCTTAAGGTCAATTTGCTGTGTACTGTCTACAGTATCATTGTTATGAGTATGTTCACTGTGCCAGTCATTATTTATTTTTTTATCTTTATTTAACTAGGCAAGTCAGTTTAGAACAAATTCTTATTATCAATGACGACCTAAGAACATTGGGTTAACTGCCTTGTTCAGGGGCAGTACGAGAGATTTTTTAGGCTACCTGTCGCTATATAGGTATAGGCTAAATGCCCTAACCTGATGAAGGATCTCTTTCTGGAGGTCCAACATGCCCTTAAGTATGCTGACATCTCTGTCGTCTTTGGCCTGGAGGAGAGCATCCAATTCATTGGGGAGGATGCGGTGAAGGCCATCGTGAAGACTGCAGCTCAAAGATTGTCCCTGCGTTCGGAATCCAACCAGGCTCAACTGCGTGCCGCACGCTCTGGTGGCGAGGGAGCCATCAGGTGCATGGCGGACACCATCACACAAGTCATAGATGACTATTCCGAGGACTGGAGTTCCGACTGCCATTTTGGAGCCAGGAGGAGCCGTGCTAGTGGGAGGTCACACTCCTCAACGTCCTCAAGGAGTGATATCACCCTCACCGAGGAGCTCCTGGCCCGGAGGGAAACCCTTGAAGAGGACCTAGAGGAGATGGCTGATGACAGCACTGGTTTGGAGAAGACCATTGTAAGCTCAGCCATCTCTGAGAAGTCCCAGGTAATTAGCTACATTTCTGAGAGCACCGAGTCCATCAGCTGTGCCCTCTTCACAGACCTCGAGTACATCACCTCCACACATGAGACAGACAAGAACCAGTAGATCGTTTAGTTATTTGGGCTGTTTGATTGTGAGGCATCGACTCAAATCTGTTTCTCTCTCTACTAAGGAGCAGGAGAAGCAGAAGGAGAAGGAAGAGGCTATGAAGGAAGAAGTGAGGAAGTCAGGAAAGAAGAAGCGAAGTAATAACAAGGACCAGAAGAAGAACAAGGTGTCTCCTCTTGGCAATGATAGTAAGTCCTCATTTATTTTCAGTCAACATGTACATCTGTCTTCAGCACACTATTGTAATGTAAGGACGGGAGACTATGATGAAATTATCAGGGTCTTATTCATTAGCCACTAAAGGGAAGAGAACAGACTAAAACAGGGAGGAACTTTCTTGAACTTGCCAATAACAAATGCTTGTTTTTGTTTTCTGTTTCAAAACATTTTGCTACTGTGTGCCTTAATGAACACGACCCTGATTTCATGCCCTGTTCTCTGCTCTGTCACCTATTCAGGTACTGTGGCTGCAGATGAGCCGAAGAAAAAACAGGCTCTCTTCCCGCGGATCACAGCTGCCCTGGCAAAACTATTTTGCTTCCCCTGCAAAAAAAGATGCAAAAAGTAACTGTGCAGAGACGAGTTTTTGAAACCCTGATGCCACCTCCCCCAACCCACTTTCTAAAAAAACATCAGAGCCATCAGAAGAGAGAGATAACCCCCGCTACTCACAACCCATTTTATTACCCCCCCCCCCCATTTTGCTTCCTGCAACACAAATTCAAAAAAGTTCTGGGACACTGTAAAGTCCATGGAGAATAAGAACACCTCCTCCCAGCTTCCAACTGCTCTGAAGATAGGAAACACTGTCACCACCGACAAATCCACTATAATTGAGAATTTCAATAAGCATTTTTCTACGGCTGGCCATGCTTTTCACCTGGCTACCCCTACCCCGGACAACAGCACTGCCCTCCCCTCTGCTACTCGCCCAAGCCTTCCCCATTTCTCTTTCTCCCAAATACAGTCAGCTGATGTTCTAAAAGAGCTGCAAAATCTGGACCCTTACAAATCAGCCGGGCTAGATAATCTGGACCCTTTCTTTCTAAAACTATCTGCTGAAATTGTTGCCACCCCTATTACTAGCCTTTTCAACCTCTCTTTCGTGTCGTCTGAGATTCCCAAAGATTGGAAAGCAGCTGCGGTTATCCCCCTCTTCAAAGGGGGGGACACTCTTGACCCTAACAGCTACAGACCTATATCTATCCTACCCTGCCTTTCTAAGGTCTTCGAAAGCCAAGTCAACAAACAGATTACCGACCATTTCGAATCCCACCATACCTTCTCCGCTATGCAATCTGGTTTCAGAGCTGGTCATGGGTGCACCTCAGCCACGCTCAAGGTCATAAACGATATCTTAACCGCCATCGATAGGAAACAATACTGTGCAGCCGTATTCATTGACCTGGCCAAGGCTTTTGACTCTGTCAATCACCACATCCTCATCGGCAGACTCGACAGCCTTGGTTTCTCTAATGATTGCCTCGCCTGGTTCACCAACTACTTCTCTGATCGAGTTCAGTGTGTCAAATCGGAGGGTCTGTTGTCCGGGCCTCTGGCAGTCTCCATGGGGGTGCCACAGGGTTCAATTCTTGGACCGACTCTCTTCTCTGTATAGATCAATGATGTCGCTCTTGCTGCTGGTGATTCTCTGATCCACCTCTACGCAGACGACACTATTCTGTATACTTCTGGCCCTTCTTTTGACACTGTGTTAACAACCCTCCAGGCGAGCTTCAATGCCATACAACTCTCCTTCCGTGGCCTCCAATTGCTCTTAAATACAAGTAAAACTAAATGCATGCTCTTCAACCGATCGCTGCCTGCACCTGCCCGCCTGTCCAACATCACTACTCTGGACGGCTCTGACTTAGAATATGTGGACAACTACAAATACCTAGGTGTCTGGTTAGACTGTAAACTCTCCTTCCAGACTCACATCAAACATCTCCAATCCAAAGTTAAATCTAGAATTGGCTTCCTATTCCGCAACAAAGCATCCTTCACTCATGCTGCCAAACATACCCTCGTAAAACTGACCATCCTACCAATCCTCGACTTCGGTGATGTCATTTACAAAATAGCCTCCAAAACCCTACTCAATAAATTGGATGCAGTCTATCACAGTGCCATCCGTTTTGTCACCAAAGCCCCATATACTACCCACCACTGCGACCTGTACACTCTCGTTGGCTGGCCCTCGCTTCATACTCGTCGCCAAACCCACTGGTTCCAGGTCATCTACAAGACCCTGCTAGGTAAAGTCCCCCCTTATCTCAGCTCGCTGGTCACCATAGCAACACCTACCTGTAGCACGCGCTCCAGCAGGTTTATCTCTCTGGTCACCCCCAAAACCAATTCTTCCTTTGGCCGCCTCTCCTTCCAGTTCTCTGCTGCCAATGACTGGAACGAACTACAAAAATCTCTGAAACTGGAAACACTTATCTCCCTCACTAGCTTTAAGCACCAGCTGTCAGAGCAGCTCATAGATTACTGCACCTGTACATAGCCCATCTATAATTTAGCCCAAACAACTACCTCTTTACCTACTGTATTTATTTATTTATTTTGCTCCTTTGCACCCCATTATTTCTGTCTCTACTTTGCGCTTTCTTCCACTGCAAACCAACCATTCCAGTGTTTTTTAGTTTTTATTTTACTTGCTGTGTTGTATTTACTTCGCCACCATGGCCTTTTTATATTTTTATTTATTTATACATATATTTGTTTGCCTTCACCTCCCTTATCTCACCTCACTTGCTCACATTGTATATAGACTTATTTTTTTTCACTGTATCATTGACTATATGTTTGTTTTACTCCATGTGTAACTATGTGTTGTTGTATGTGTCGAACTGCTTTGCTTTATCTTGGCCAGGTCGCAATTGTAAATGAGAACGTGTTCTCAATTTGCCTACCTGGTTAAATAAAGGTTAAATAAATAAATAAAAATTTAACTTAATAAACACAACTTGCAGCTCTTTTGATCTTCTTCTTTACTTTTTTTGTACAGACCCACCTGCATGCTATAGATTCTTAAGGTCAATTTGCTGTGTACTGTCTACAGTATCATTGTTATGAGTATGTTCACTGTGCCAGTCATTATTTATTTTTTTATCTTTATTTAACTAGGCAAGTCAGTTTAGAACAAATTCTTATTATCAATGACGACCTAAGAACATTGGGTTAACTGCCTTGTTCAGGGGCAGTACGAGAGATTTTTTAGGCTACCTGTCGCTATATAGGTATAGGCTAAATGCCCTAACCTGATGAAGGATCTCTTTCTGGAGGTCCAACATGCCCTTAAGTATGCTGACATCTCTGTCGTCTTTGGCCTGGAGGAGAGCATCCAATTCATTGGGGAGGATGCGGTGAAGGCCATCGTGAAGACTGCAGCTCAAAGATTGTCCCTGCGTTCGGAATCCAACCAGGCTCAACTGCGTGCCGCACGCTCTGGTGGCGAGGGAGCCATCAGGTGCATGGCGGACACCATCACACAAGTCATAGATGACTATTCCGAGGACTGGAGTTCCGACTGCCATTTTGGAGCCAGGAGGAGCCGTGCTAGTGGGAGGTCACACTCCTCAACGTCCTCAAGGAGTGATATCACCCTCACCGAGGAGCTCCTGGCCCGGAGGGAAACCCTTGAAGAGGACCTAGAGGAGATGGCTGATGACAGCACTGGTTTGGAGAAGACCATTGTAAGCTCAGCCATCTCTGAGAAGTCCCAGGTAATTAGCTACATTTCTGAGAGCACCGAGTCCATCAGCTGTGCCCTCTTCACAGACCTCGAGTACATCACCTCCACACATGAGACAGACAAGAACCAGCAGATCGTTTAGTTATTTGGGCTGTTTGATTGTGAGGCATCGACTCAAATCTGTTTCTCTCTCTACTAAGGAGAAGGAGAAGCAGAAGGAGAAGGAAGAGGCTATGAAGGAAGAAGTGAGGAAGTCAGGAAAGAAGAAGCGAGGTAATAACAAGGACCAGAAGAAGAACAAGGTGTCTCCTCTTGGCAATGATAGTAAGTCCTCATTTCTTTTCAGTCAACATGTGCATCTGTCTTCAGCACACTATTGTAATGTAAGGACGGGAGACTATGATTAAATTATCAGGGTCTTATTCATTAGCCACTAAAGGGAAGAGAACAGACTAAAACAGGGAGGAACTTTCTTGAACTTGCCAATAACAAACGCTTGTTTTTGTTTTCTGTTTCAAAACATTTTGCTACTGTGTGCCTTAATGAACACGACCCTGATTTCATGCCCTGTTCTCTGTCACCTATTCAGGTACTGTGGCTGCAGATGAGCCGAAGAAAAAACAGGCTCTCTTCCCGCGGATCACAGCTGCCCTGGCAAAACTATTTTGCTTCCCCTGCAAAAAAAGATGCAAAAAGTAACTGTGCAGAGACGAGTTTTTGAAACCCTGATGCCACCTCCCCCAACCCACTTTCTAAAAAAACATCAGAGCCATCAGAAGAGAGAGATAACCCCCGCTACTCACAACCCATTTTATTACCCCCCCCCCCCCATTTTGCTTCCTGCAACACAAATTCAAAAAAGTTCTGGGACACTGTAAAGTCCATGGAGAATAAGAACACCTCCTCCCAGCTTCCAACTGCTCTGAAGATAGGAAACACTGTCACCACCGACAAATCCACTATAATTGAGAATTTCAATAAGCATTTTTCTACGGCTGGCCATGCTTTTCACCTGGCTACCCCTACCCCGGACAACAGCACTGCCCTCCCCTCTGCTACTCGCCCAAGCCTTCCCCATTTCTCTTTCTCCCAAATACAGTCAGCTGATGTTCTAAAAGAGCTGCAAAATCTGGACCCTTACAAATCAGCCGGGCTAGATAATCTGGACCCTTTCTTTCTAAAACTATCTGCTGAAATTGTTGCCACCCCTATTACTAGCCTTTTCAACCTCTCTTTCGTGTCGTCTGAGATTCCCAAAGATTGGAAAGCAGCTGCGGTTATCCCCCTCTTCAAAGGGGGGGACACTCTTGACCCTAACAGCTACAGACCTATATCTATCCTACCCTGCCTTTCTAAGGTCTTCGAAAGCCAAGTCAACAAACAGATTACCGACCATTTCGAATCCCACCATACCTTCTCCGCTATGCAATCTGGTTTCAGAGCTGGTCATGGGTGCACCTCAGCCACGCTCAAGGTCATAAACGATATCTTAACCGCCATCGATAGGAAACAATACTGTGCAGCCGTATTCATTGACCTGGCCAAGGCTTTTGACTCTGTCAATCACCACATCCTCATCGGCAGACTCGACAGCCTTGGTTTCTCTAATGATTGCCTCGCCTGGTTCACCAACTACTTCTCTGATCGAGTTCAGTGTGTCAAATCGGAGGGTCTGTTGTCCGGGCCTCTGGCAGTCTCCATGGGGGTGCCACAGGGTTCAATTCTTGGACCGACTCTCTTCTCTGTATAGATCAATGATGTCGCTCTTGCTGCTGGTGATTCTCTGATCCACCTCTACGCAGACGACACTATTCTGTATACTTCTGGCCCTTCTTTTGACACTGTGTTAACAACCCTCCAGGCGAGCTTCAATGCCATACAACTCTCCTTCCGTGGCCTCCAATTGCTCTTAAATACAAGTAAAACTAAATGCATGCTCTTCAACCGATCGCTGCCTGCACCTGCCCGCCTGTCCAACATCACTACTCTGGACGGCTCTGACTTAGAATATGTGGACAACTACAAATACCTAGGTGTCTGGTTAGACTGTAAACTCTCCTTCCAGACTCACATCAAACATCTCCAATCCAAAGTTAAATCTAGAATTGGCTTCCTATTCCGCAACAAAGCATCCTTCACTCATGCTGCCAAACATACCCTCGTAAAACTGACCATCCTACCAATCCTCGACTTCGGTGATGTCATTTACAAAATAGCCTCCAAAACCCTACTCAATAAATTGGATGCAGTCTATCACAGTGCCATCCGTTTTGTCACCAAAGCCCCATATACTACCCACCACTGCGACCTGTACACTCTCGTTGGCTGGCCCTCGCTTCATACTCGTCGCCAAACCCACTGGTTCCAGGTCATCTACAAGACCCTGCTAGGTAAAGTCCCCCCTTATCTCAGCTCGCTGGTCACCATAGCAACACCTACCTGTAGCACGCGCTCCAGCAGGTTTATCTCTCTGGTCACCCCCAAAACCAATTCTTCCTTTGGCCGCCTCTCCTTCCAGTTCTCTGCTGCCAATGACTGGAACGAACTACAAAAATCTCTGAAACTGGAAACACTTATCTCCCTCACTAGCTTTAAGCACCAGCTGTCAGAGCAGCTCATAGATTACTGCACCTGTACATAGCCCATCTATAATTTAGCCCAAACAACTACCTCTTTACCTACTGTATTTATTTATTTATTTTGCTCCTTTGCACCCCATTATTTCTGTCTCTACTTTGCGCTTTCTTCCACTGCAAACCAACCATTCCAGTGTTTTTTAGTTTTTATTTTACTTGCTGTGTTGTATTTACTTCGCCACCATGGCCTTTTTATATTTTTATTTATTTATACATATATTTGTTTGCCTTCACCTCCCTTATCTCACCTCACTTGCTCACATTGTATATAGACTTATTTTTTTTCACTGTATCATTGACTATATGTTTGTTTTACTCCATGTGTAACTATGTGTTGTTGTATGTGTCGAACTGCTTTGCTTTATCTTGGCCAGGTCGCAATTGTAAATGAGAACGTGTTCTCAATTTGCCTACCTGGTTAAATAAAGGTTAAATAAATAAATAAAAATTTAACTTAATAAACACAACTTGCAGCTCTTTTGATCTTCTTCTTTACTTTTTTTGTACAGACCCACCTGCATGCTATAGATTCTTAAGGTCAATTTGCTGTGTACTGTCTACAGTATCATTGTTATGAGTATGTTCACTGTGCCAGTCATTATTTATTTTTTTATCTTTATTTAACTAGGCAAGTCAGTTTAGAACAAATTCTTATTATCAATGACGACCTAAGAACATTGGGTTAACTGCCTTGTTCAGGGGCAGTACGAGAGATTTTTTAGGCTACCTGTCGCTATATAGGTATAGGCTAAATGCCCTAACCTGATGAAGGATCTCTTTCTGGAGGTCCAACATGCCCTTAAGTATGCTGACATCTCTGTCGTCTTTGGCCTGGAGGAGAGCATCCAATTCATTGGGGAGGATGCGGTGAAGGCCATCGTGAAGACTGCAGCTCAAAGATTGTCCCTGCGTTCGGAATCCAACCAGGCTCAACTGCGTGCCGCACGCTCTGGTGGCGAGGGAGCCATCAGGTGCATGGCGGACACCATCACACAAGTCATAGATGACTATTCCGAGGACTGGAGTTCCGACTGCCATTTTGGAGCCAGGAGGAGCCGTGCTAGTGGGAGGTCACACTCCTCAACGTCCTCAAGGAGTGATATCACCCTCACCGAGGAGCTCCTGGCCCGGAGGGAAACCCTTGAAGAGGACCTAGAGGAGATGGCTGATGACAGCACTGGTTTGGAGAAGACCATTGTAAGCTCAGCCATCTCTGAGAAGTCCCAGGTAATTAGCTACATTTCTGAGAGCACCGAGTCCATCAGCTGTGCCCTCTTCACAGACCTCGAGTACATCACCTCCACACATGAGACAGACAAGAACCAGTAGATCGTTTAGTTATTTGGGCTGTTTGATTGTGAGGCATCGACTCAAATCTGTTTCTCTCTCTACTAAGGAGCAGGAGAAGCAGAAGGAGAAGGAAGAGGCTATGAAGGAAGAAGTGAGGAAGTCAGGAAAGAAGAAGCGAAGTAATAACAAGGACCAGAAGAAGAACAAGGTGTCTCCTCTTGGCAATGATAGTAAGTCCTCATTTATTTTCAGTCAACATGTACATCTGTCTTCAGCACACTATTGTAATGTAAGGACGGGAGACTATGATGAAATTATCAGGGTCTTATTCATTAGCCACTAAAGGGAAGAGAACAGACTAAAACAGGGAGGAACTTTCTTGAACTTGCCAATAACAAATGCTTGTTTTTGTTTTCTGTTTCAAAACATTTTGCTACTGTGTGCCTTAATGAACACGACCCTGATTTCATGCCCTGTTCTCTGCTCTGTCACCTATTCAGGTACTGTGGCTGCAGATGAGCCGAAGAAAAAACAGGCTCTCTTCCCGCGGATCACAGCTGCCCTGGCAAAACTATTTTGCTTCCCCTGCAAAAAAAGATGCAAAAAGTAACTGTGCAGAGACGAGTTTTTGAAACCCTGATGCCACCTCCCCCAACCCACTTTCTAAAAAAACATCAGAGCCATCAGAAGAGAGAGATAACCCCCGCTACTCACAACCCATTTTATTACCCCCCCCCCCATTTTGCTTCCTGCAACACAAATTCAAAAAAGTTCTGGGACACTGTAAAGTCCATGGAGAATAAGAACACCTCCTCCCAGCTTCCAACTGCTCTGAAGATAGGAAACACTGTCACCACCGACAAATCCACTATAATTGAGAATTTCAATAAGCATTTTTCTACGGCTGGCCATGCTTTTCACCTGGCTACCCCTACCCCGGACAACAGCACTGCCCTCCCCTCTGCTACTCGCCCAAGCCTTCCCCATTTCTCTTTCTCCCAAATACAGTCAGCTGATGTTCTAAAAGAGCTGCAAAATCTGGACCCTTACAAATCAGCCGGGCTAGATAATCTGGACCCTTTCTTTCTAAAACTATCTGCTGAAATTGTTGCCACCCCTATTACTAGCCTTTTCAACCTCTCTTTCGTGTCGTCTGAGATTCCCAAAGATTGGAAAGCAGCTGCGGTTATCCCCCTCTTCAAAGGGGGGGACACTCTTGACCCTAACAGCTACAGACCTATATCTATCCTACCCTGCCTTTCTAAGGTCTTCGAAAGCCAAGTCAACAAACAGATTACCGACCATTTCGAATCCCACCATACCTTCTCCGCTATGCAATCTGGTTTCAGAGCTGGTCATGGGTGCACCTCAGCCACGCTCAAGGTCATAAACGATATCTTAACCGCCATCGATAGGAAACAATACTGTGCAGCCGTATTCATTGACCTGGCCAAGGCTTTTGACTCTGTCAATCACCACATCCTCATCGGCAGACTCGACAGCCTTGGTTTCTCTAATGATTGCCTCGCCTGGTTCACCAACTACTTCTCTGATCGAGTTCAGTGTGTCAAATCGGAGGGTCTGTTGTCCGGGCCTCTGGCAGTCTCCATGGGGGTGCCACAGGGTTCAATTCTTGGACCGACTCTCTTCTCTGTATAGATCAATGATGTCGCTCTTGCTGCTGGTGATTCTCTGATCCACCTCTACGCAGACGACACTATTCTGTATACTTCTGGCCCTTCTTTTGACACTGTGTTAACAACCCTCCAGGCGAGCTTCAATGCCATACAACTCTCCTTCCGTGGCCTCCAATTGCTCTTAAATACAAGTAAAACTAAATGCATGCTCTTCAACCGATCGCTGCCTGCACCTGCCCGCCTGTCCAACATCACTACTCTGGACGGCTCTGACTTAGAATATGTGGACAACTACAAATACCTAGGTGTCTGGTTTGACTGTAAACTCTCCTTCCAGACTCACATCAAACATCTCCAATCCAAAGTTAAATCTAGAATTGGCTTCCTATTCCGCAACAAAGCATCCTTCACTCATGCTGCCAAACATACCCTCGTAAAACTGACCATCCTACCAATCCTCGACTTCGGTGATGTCATTTACAAAATAGCCTCCAAAACCCTACTCAATAAATTGGATGCAGTCTATCACAGTGCCATCCGTTTTGTCACCAAAGCCCCATATACTACCCACCACTGCGACCTGTACACTCTCGTTGGCTGGCCCTCGCTTCATACTCGTCGCCAAACCCACTGGTTCCAGGTCATCTACAAGACCCTGCTAGGTAAAGTCCCCCCTTATCTCAGCTCGCTGGTCACCATAGCAACACCTACCTGTAGCACGCGCTCCAGCAGGTTTATCTCTCTGGTCACCCCCAAAACCAATTCTTCCTTTGGCCGCCTCTCCTTCCAGTTCTCTGCTGCCAATGACTGGAACGAACTACAAAAATCTCTGAAACTGGAAACACTTATCTCCCTCACTAGCTTTAAGCACCAGCTGTCAGAGCAGCTCATAGATTACTGCACCTGTACATAGCCCATCTATAATTTAGCCCAAACAACTACCTCTTTACCTACTGTATTTATTTATTTATTTTGCTCCTTTGCACCCCATTATTTCTGTCTCTACTTTGCGCTTTCTTCCACTGCAAACCAACCATTCCAGTGTTTTTTAGTTTTTATTTTACTTGCTGTGTTGTATTTACTTCGCCACCATGGCCTTTTTATATTTTTATTTATTTATACATATATTTGTTTGCCTTCACCTCCCTTATCTCACCTCACTTGCTCACATTGTATATAGACTTATTTTTTTTCACTGTATCATTGACTATATGTTTGTTTTACTCCATGTGTAACTATGTGTTGTTGTATGTGTCGAACTGCTTTGCTTTATCTTGGCCAGGTCGCAATTGTAAATGAGAACGTGTTCTCAATTTGCCTACCTGGTTAAATAAAGGTTAAATAAATAAATAAAAATTTAACTTAATAAACACAACTTGCAGCTCTTTTGATCTTCTTCTTTACTTTTTTTGTACAGACCCACCTGCATGCTATAGATTCTTAAGGTCAATTTGCTGTGTACTGTCTACAGTATCATTGTTATGAGTATGTTCACTGTGCCAGTCATTATTTATTTTTTTATCTTTATTTAACTAGGCAAGTCAGTTTAGAACAAATTCTTATTTTCAATGACGACCTAAGAACATTGGGTTAACTGCCTTGTTCAGGGGCAGTACGAGAGATTTTTTAGGCTACCTGTCGCTATATAGGTATAGGCTAAATGCCCTAACCTGATGAAGGATCTCTTTCTGGAGGTCCAACATGCCCTTAAGTATGCTGACATCTCTGTCGTCTTTGGCCTGGAGGAGAGCATCCAATTCATTGGGGAGGATGCGGTGAAGGCCATCGTGAAGACTGCAGCTCAAAGATTGTCCCTGCGTTCGGACTCCAACCGGGCTCAACTGCGTGCCGCACGCTCTGGTGGCGAGGGAGCCATCAGGTGCATGGCGGACACCATCACACAAGTCATAGATGACTATTCCGAGGACTGGAGTTCCGACTGCCATTTTGGAGCCAGGAGGAGCCGTGCTAGTGGGAGGTCACACTCCTCAACGTCCTCAAGGAGTGATATCACCCTCACCGAGGAGCTCCTGGCCCGGAGGGAAACCCTTGAAGAGGACCTAGAGGAGATGGCTGATGACAGCACTGGTTTGGAGAAGACCATTGTAAGCTCAGCCATCTCTGAGAAGTCCCAGGTAATTAGCTACATTTCTGAGAGCACCGAGTCCATCAGCTGTGCCCTCTTCACAGACCTCGAGTACATCACCTCCACACATGAGACAGACAAGAACCAGTAGATCGTTTAGTTATTTGGGCTGTTTGATTGTGAGGCATCGACTCAAATCTGTTTCTCTCTCTACTAAGGAGAAGGAGAAGCAGAAGGAGAAGGAAGAGGCTATGAAGGAAGAAGTGAGGAAGTCAGGAAAGAAGAAGCGAGGTAATAACAAGGACCAGAAGAAGAACAAGGTGTCTCCTCTTGGCAATGATAGTAAGTCCTCATTTATTTTCAGTCAACATGTGCATCTGTCTTCAGCACACTATTGTAATGTAAGGACGGGAGACTATGATGAAATTATCAGGGTCTTATTCATTAGCCACTAAATGGAAGAGAACAGACTAAAACAGGGAGGAACTTTCTTGAACTTGCCAATAACAAATGCTTGTTTTTGTTTTCTGTTTCAAAACATTTTGCTACTGTGTGCCTTAATGAACACGACCCTGATTTCATGCCCTGTTCTCTGCTCTGTCACCTATTCAGGTACTGTGGCTGCAGATGAGCCGAAGAAAAAACAGGCTCTCTTCCCGCGGATCACAGCTGCCCTGGCAAAACTATTTTGCTTCCCCTGCAAAAAAAGATGCAAAAAGTAACTGTGCAGAGACGAGTTTTTGAAACCCTGATGCCATCTCCCCCAACCCACTTTCTAAAAAAACATCAGAGCCATCAGAAGAGGGAGATAACCCCCGCTACTCACAACCCATTTTATTACCCCCCCCCCCCCCCCCCCCCCAGAGCAGCTCATAGATTACTGCACCTGTACATAGCCCATCTATAATTTAGCCCAAACAACTACCTCTTTACCTACTGTATTTATTTATTTATTTTGCTCCTTTGCACCCCATTATTTCTGTCTCTACTTTGCGCTTTCTTCCACTGCAAACCAACCATTCCAGTGTTTTTTAGTTTTTATTTTACTTGCTGTGTTGTATTTACTTCGCCACCATGGCCTTTTTATATTTTTATTTATTTATACATATATTTGTTTGCCTTCACCTCCCTTATCTCACCTCACTTGCTCACATTGTATATAGACTTATTTTTTTTCACTGTATCATTGACTATATGTTTGTTTTACTCCATGTGTAACTATGTGTTGTTGTATGTGTCGAACTGCTTTGCTTTATCTTGGCCAGGTCGCAATTGTAAATGAGAACGTGTTCTCAATTTGCCTACCTGGTTAAATAAAGGTTAAATAAATAAATAAAAATTTAACTTAATAAACACAACTTGCAGCTCTTTTGATCTTCTTCTTTACTTTTTTTGTACAGACCCACCTGCATGCTATAGATTCTTAAGGTCAATTTGCTGTGTACTGTCTACAGTATCATTGTTATGAGTATGTTCACTGTGCCAGTCATTATTTATTTTTTTATCTTTATTTAACTAGGCAAGTCAGTTTAGAACAAATTCTTATTTTCAATGACGACCTAAGAACATTGGGTTAACTGCCTTGTTCAGGGGCAGTACGAGAGATTTTTTAGGCTACCTGTCGCTATATAGGTATAGGCTAAATGCCCTAACCTGATGAAGGATCTCTTTCTGGAGGTCCAACATGCCCTTAAGTATGCTGACATCTCTGTCGTCTTTGGCCTGGAGGAGAGCATCCAATTCATTGGGGAGGATGCGGTGAAGGCCATCGTGAAGACTGCAGCTCAAAGATTGTCCCTGCGTTCGGACTCCAACCGGGCTCAACTGCGTGCCGCACGCTCTGGTGGCGAGGGAGCCATCAGGTGCATGGCGGACACCATCACACAAGTCATAGATGACTATTCCGAGGACTGGAGTTCCGACTGCCATTTTGGAGCCAGGAGGAGCCGTGCTAGTGGGAGGTCACACTCCTCAACGTCCTCAAGGAGTGATATCACCCTCACCGAGGAGCTCCTGGCCCGGAGGGAAACCCTTGAAGAGGACCTAGAGGAGATGGCTGATGACAGCACTGGTTTGGAGAAGACCATTGTAAGCTCAGCCATCTCTGAGAAGTCCCAGGTAATTAGCTACATTTCTGAGAGCACCGAGTCCATCAGCTGTGCCCTCTTCACAGACCTCGAGTACATCACCTCCACACATGAGACAGACAAGAACCAGTAGATCGTTTAGTTATTTGGGCTGTTTGATTGTGAGGCATCGACTCAAATCTGTTTCTCTCTCTACTAAGGAGCAGGAGAAGCAGAAGGAGAAGGAAGAGGCTATGAAGGAAGAAGTGAGGAAGTCAGGAAAGAAGAAGCGAAGTAATAACAAGGACCAGAAGAAGAACAAGGTGTCTCCTCTTGGCAATGATAGTAAGTCCTCATTTATTTTCAGTCAACATGTACATCTGTCTTCAGCACACTATTGTAATGTAAGGACGGGAGACTATGATGAAATTATCAGGGTCTTATTCATTAGCCACTAAAGGGAAGAGAACAGACTAAAACAGGGAGGAACTTTCTTGAACTTGCCAATAACAAATGCTTGTTTTTGTTTTCTGTTTCAAAACATTTTGCTACTGTGTGCCTTAATGAACACGACCCTGATTTCATGCCCTGTTCTCTGCTCTGTCACCTATTCAGGTACTGTGGCTGCAGATGAGCCGAAGAAAAAACAGGCTCTCTTCCCGCGGATCACAGCTGCCCTGGCAAAACTATTTTGCTTCCCCTGCAAAAAAAGATGCAAAAAGTAACTGTGCAGAGACGAGTTTTTGAAACCCTGATGCCACCTCCCCCAACCCACTTTCTAAAAAAACATCAGAGCCATCAGAAGA